>NW_009648960.1:500040-535262 GCF_000708025.1 Charadrius vociferus
AATATTCTTGTATGCCTATGAGAAATGCCTTAAGCCTAGCAAGTCTTTGTTTTATAGCCATGGAAAAATAGACATTTTTTATTTGTTTAAAAGCAAACTTTTGGGATGGGTGTAATTTCTGACTGTAGAGTGCCCAGCAGAAAGACACCCCACCTTCTGTTGACTTCAAACTGTGCTTGTGGTTACCCACCACTGGTGCAAGGTGTTGGTGACTATTTATGCAATTCTTAATATTGAGAATAAAAGATGTGCAAAGTGGAAATTGTGAACAAACTGATATACGATATTTAGAGCTGCTGTTACAGGATGCCAAGAGGCATAACTGCTTCTGGACATGCGTTTTCACTTTATTAGACTTAATTGGGTTCTCTGGAACAAGTTACAGACTAATTGTATCCTGTAGTTATTTTCAGTGTAGTTCTCTAAATCTGATCTCTGTTACATACCATGAACATAGGCATTGGTACTGGAATGCAGTGAGGCCATGCCTAAATGTTTGTTTTCCCTTGCACAATCCTTTGCTTCTAAGAAATTGTATATCTTGTTTTCCATAAGCGGGTGGGCTGTAGCAATGTCTGGCTTTTGGCAGAGCAAATTAAATGTTAACTTGGGTTAAATGCAGTAACTTTACTATGAAAAGATAATGGTGAAAACAGTATATGCAGCATAAACAGTGATACCATGTAGCTTCTTGAAAGTGGTGGTTTTCCTAAAAATCACTTCTGCTTCACGTTCCATATCATCATAATCGTACAGTTTCAGCTCATTTCCCATCCTAGCCACTCCTTCCCACTTAAGAAAAAAAAAAAGGCACCAAAAAAAGCCCCAAACAACAACATTTTAGACATCTCCTGTTGATAATAACTTCCAAATGGAAAACAGTTGCAGCTGGTTCTTCGCACTTTAACCCTTTGTCTGCTGGCCTTCCAGGAAATAATTGATGACTGATTGGCCCATTAACCTTTTTTTTAAAAAAAAAAAAAAAGTTTGACAGCCTGGACTTGTGTAATGAGGAGGGATTCCTAGTGAAATCAGGTTGATGGCTAAGTTGCTTACCCCTGAGGATGCAAAATTAGCCCCACAGGACCTCGTCTGCATAGAAACTGGACACAATTAGTGTAATATCCGGTGTTATTAATGTAGTTTGGAGTAATTGGGCAGGTTGATTTCGACAGGTTGATGGTGCTAAAATACTATTATAGTGGACCTTTCTATGAATAACTGTTAAACATGGAAAACTGTTTAATAAAATTTTGTGATTGGGCTCACAGGGATTTAAATAGCACAACCTATAATTTTTCTGAAGAGTAAAATGGAGCAATTTCATTCTGCTGTCTGGATTTTCCTGTTCGTCTATGCGGTGATTAAGGATGTACGCGTTTGCTACTCATCTTTTGTAGGCATTGCCCTGTGGGTGATGTGGACCAGGCGTGGCTGCTTTGTTTCACAGTCATGCTTACAAAAAAAAATTTAGTGTATTTAAGCAGAAAATATATTATTGAACACATCTCCAGCTGGCACAGTCGCTTTTCATATGAATGTTTTAGGAAGTAAACCTGAAGCTTCAGTGGATATAAGAGTGCAAACTTGTATGTTCTTAATGTATCATCAGCAGTGACCGAGATTTTGGCTAACTTCCTGATGAACTGAAAATGTCCTTCCAGCCCAGCCTTAAAACACACTGCAGCCCTCATAACCCACGGCGGGGCTGTACGGAGACAAACTCACCGACACGTTACGTGGACTTTGCGATCCCGAGCCACAAAGGCAGTGCAAGGTCTTTACAGCTTTTGTCATGGTGTCAGCTGGTCACAGCAGAAAAGGTCAGGAGATGAAACACAGGAGCTTCTCCTGTGGGAAAAGGAGACTTGGCATATAAAGGAGTGACCACGGGAAATGGCTGGAGGTGTTTCCTGAATTGCACTCCAGTCGCATGAATAGCCGGGTTTGTGTCCTTTGCCATAGGTCTCCCATAAGCAGGGGAATAACTTTGTGTAGCGTTTCTGGAAAACAAAGCTTGCAGAGGTACTGCTGCGAGGATGGTATTTCAACCTTGCTTTTAAAGGGTAGACTGGCTGAATTGCAGTGTTTTTCTCATAAGCCCTTCTTGGGCAAGCCAACTTCATATATCTGATACGGATGAATGGCAGATAGGAGATAGGAGGATTCAATGGTGCTGCATCTTGATTTTATATATTTCTTTTAAGGTCTGGAATTGTAATTTCTGGAAAGTCGCCTAGTACTTAAACGCTGAGATGAACTGTTTCAGGATTAGTGCAGAGAGACTCTCTAAAGATATACTGTATATACTTGTTGAATATTAGTTATATACTACATATACTTGTTGAGTCATTAGGCATTGAGAAGTCAGCCCTGTGACGTACGCTGGAGAAATCTCCTCTTGTTATGTTCTTCTGTGTTTTTGCAGCCCTACAGGCCCTCCTCCCTGCTTAAAAAGGTGTGGGGAATTTTTAACTTGAGGTGGCAAAATGACTGTTTTCTCTCACAGGCAGCTCCTTCAGCTTATACCAAGCCTTTGGTGACATAGAAGTGGTATGGTGTATGGTCAGGGAAGATAGGATGCAGCCTGGAGCAGAGCTGCAAGTGGAGAAGGGAAGGGCTGAGGGAGAGGGGCATGAGGTGCAGAACATGGAGTGGGGCTGAAAAGGGCCTTTGTGTTACCGGATGTTACAGGCTCCCTGCCGTAACAATACGCCTGTCTCAGTACCGCCCACACTGAGTAATTTATATAGAAGGATTTTCTGAACATTTAGTGACCAGCGTTTGGAAATCGTCCTTTAGTAAGACTTCAAGAGTACAAAGTTTTATTGCTTAGAAGCCACTGAAAAGCCTAAGGACGATGAATTTCCTAAATTGGACTCTACAGGGGGCTGCTTCAGGTGGGATTCAGTTTTTCATGTTCTCTTCCTTTGCCATCATTCCCTGTTTTCATCAACACATGCATACTCTGCATATGCCTGTACCCTCCCCACTGACCCTGTGCCGTACCACTTCTATGTAAGTAAAAGACTGTAACTGTGTTGTCCTACAGGAGACAGCACATAATTTCCTTTATTGTTGAGTAGTTCCTTTTACATCGTACTCATAAATTCTTGAAAGCTCTGTTTGATAAATGTGGCCTTTTCCATTATTTAATCATAGAATTTTGAATAATAAGTCTACCTGTTTGTTTTTAACACAGTGTTGCTAAAGTGAAAAGTGGTTATTGTTGTACAGTCGCGTCGTTTCTCTTATCTTTCTTTTCCCACTTATCCTACACGATTTTTTTTTGGTGTTTTGGGGTTTTTTTTTAGTAAAACTGCTGCTTCATGCAGCTCATGCACCTGGAACACCTCCGTGTTCATTCTCACCTCAAGGTGCAAAGTAACCTTCTGCTGTTTTTTGAGACATCATTAAAGCAGTGTAGGCACTGGCCTTGCTAGCATGGAGTTTATCAAAGAAAACCAGTTGTCCCACAGGTTGAGAAAATGACTCCCAGTGAGCAGCAGTACTGTCTTTAAAGCTAGTGCTAGATTCGTCACTTATCTTTGTATGCTTATGGATGACAAGGTAATGCAGGAGCTTCATGGCTCTGAATATATAGTAAGTCATTAGCAGACAAGCGAATGTAAATGCCGTTTCTAAAGCCCATTATGGCTGATGTTCACCAGAACTTTGTGCTCTATTATTCTGTTCCTTTCATGCTTCATGCATGCCCTTCCCAATTCCACTTGCTCTGTTTCAGCTTCCCTGATTATTTTTTTTTTTAATTTGACTTTGGTGTCCCATGTGTAGTAAGCATATGTGTCCACTGAGTTCAGTTCTGCTGGTATTTTCATATGCCACGGTCCTCTGGCCTGAATATTTGTCCTTATACTCTAGTAGCCCTAAGGATATTTCATTGACCCTTTCTGCTAGCTTCTCAGATCATTTTCTCATCTCCCGTGTCAAACGTGAATGTTGAATAGGTTGAACTGATTTTAATCCTGTATTATAACCCAGTGTATTTATGCTGTAGACAAGAAAACATACACATCCGCTTTTAATATATCTGCATGTAAACAACTGCGGGAAGGAAGAGGGTAGATTTCAAATTTTCTGTAGTGTCAGCTCTTTATCATTTATCTCTTCATTCATCTTTTAAGTTATTTTGTGACACGCTTAGATTTTTATATTATGTAGCTCTCAACACCTCAGGTTTAAATCTAAGTAAAGCTTGTTAGCCGCTTCGTGTGCGAGAAAGGTATAGACTTGATACCAAACTCACAAATGCACATGGGAACTGAATGTTTACCCAAAACAGTAATTTATCTGCATAATATTTGGAGAGGAAAAAGCAGTGGATCTGCAAGTCGTTTTCTGATGCATTGTGCAACTGCAGGGTAGTTGGATATATCTAGCCTCAAACCTCAGATGTCCAGACCTGTGTTTGCTTGTTACATTGCAGAAATGCTTATCAAACAGGATTGTTTGAGCCTAGCTATCGATACCCTTAAACTTACAACTTCTTCCTATTGCATGTTTTTTTCAGAACAAGAAGAAAACTTTGAGTTTATCATTGTCTCTCTCACTGGCCAGACTTGGCACTTTGAAGCTACCACATATGAAGAAAGAGATGCATGGGTACAAGCCATAGAGAGTCAGATCTTGGCCAGTTTACAGTCATGTGAGAGCAGCAAGAACAAGGTATGGTACACAGAGTAATACTAAAATAAGTAACAGGTCATGAAGATGAAAGCAAAATCAAGAACTATTGAATTTTAAACCTGTACTCCTAGAGGCGTGCGTGCATTACATACATGACAGAGCAGCGTTAGAGCTGTATGCATATCGCAGATATTTCAAGACAGCTGGTGCTGTAGCCTGTTTTACAGTTTATTTTTTACAGCAGTTGAATTAACGGAGCTCCTGGATTATCTGTTTTGCCTTCAGTATTGCTCTTAAAATTTTGAATGAAACTTGAGGCTAGGTCCTGGCCTCTCCCCACTGACAAGTTGTATAGTGTAGTCGCTGCTGCAGATTCAGGTTTGTTTCAGATTAGAGGTCTGTAGAAGGCCCTTAAGGAAAAGCCTGTTTTGGACAAGAGTGGAGGCAGACCCAAAAAATACACAGGAGGCAGCGTATTTACTAGTCAAATCTCATTAAATCTACTAAGCTCCTGCATGGCAAAATTTAACTAAATGTTCTGGTTGGACTAACCAGAAACGTGCAGTAGCGTTCAGCCATAGGACTCTGCCGTGATGAAGTACTACAACTCTCAGAAATTAAAATTAAGCTGTTGCTTTTGTGTCTGCTTTACAAAGCATTTGCACAATTTTTCTTTTCTTTAATTACACTGAATTAATTTTTTATGGTTTCTGCCTTAACTATTATAACAGAAAGCAAATCCAGACACAGTTCATCAAAGCTTTTAGGGGAAGATGAACATTGTCTAAGAGATACAGGCCTTCTACCTTGCATTGCTAATTGTAATTTGTTCTCCTTTCCTGTCTAAATAAATAAATGCTTAAAATCTGAGACTTCTTCAGTCATTGCTCATTTTTAGAAGGGCAAGAGAGCTTCTGCTTCTTGAGTCTCTGTGTTTGCAACCACTTCACAACTAGGGAGCAAGGTGTTGAGTGGTAGTGGAGGGAGAGAATTGAGGAGTAATTATTCAGGCCTATAGATCCTTTAGCATTATCCACCTAACAGATGTCTTTAATGATTTTATGTTGCAAGGAGGAGACTCATATTTTGAAATGAATGCTTGCTTTCATTGCCCTATCTACCAGAGTAGATCAGACACCAGTAATTATCATCATAATAATATAATTTACTTCCCATATTGTTTTAAAAATTTATTTATTTCCTATATGTGTTTCTGAGACACAGAAAAATGACTGCTTATATGGATTTTTGGCTTTCATGGATTTACGCATTTGACTATGTATGTTAAGGGAACACAATAGAGGAAATTTGTACGCTAACACCTATGTAAAAATGCTAATAAAAAAGAGGATAAAGAGTGGCTGGTAATATTTACTGTGCTGTACCCACAGAGAAGATTGGCCTTTGTGTATGTTAAATATTTTTTGAAAGGGAGAATCTGTTGATAAGATTATGTACGTACAGGGAGCTTTTTGGGTTATATATTCAACCCGCTACAATGCTCAGAGAGGTTTTTTTCTCTAAAGTATTACTGAGGTCTCAAAACATGTGGGAAGAACTAGCTGGAATAGTAAAGTGTAGTTAGTTGGACAGGTTTAGACTGTCCTGTTGATAGCTCAGGAGGACATTATCTCCTCAGAGCCATACTTAAGACTGGGTCCTCATCCCATCAGTTTGTTGCAAGGAGTCCATTATTTGGTACAGCTAACAATTTTCTTCTCAGAAAGCCTACAAGATGGTTTAGTTGGGGGGAGCTGAACGACTTATACATCGTGGCAGTCTCTCCAGGTCCAAGTAGAGGTCATTGGCAGGTCATCATGGAGAGTCGTCTGATTAAATCTGACCTTTTGATGATAAAAAGGTTTCAGTTGCTTTTGCAAAGCACCCTTTAGTCTTCATTAGCAAAAGCATAAACATCAATAAAAGAAATTGATTTTATAAAATAATATTCTTATCTAATTTATCTTAAGAAGTAAACCTCACTTTACTTGTGAATAGCAGGGTTCGTTTTGATGCTTGGTTTTCCTCTGCGCAGTCTCCCCACTTTTTAGAATCCAGACTGGAGACCCCAGAACACTGTGAGCTCCTGGGCAGGCTGAAGAGAACTCTGAGCTGTCAGAAACATGGGAGGAAAGAGGAGTGCCTGCTTGCCAGGCATGGACTTGCAATACTTGGAGATGCCAAAGGATCACCATTTCTTGAGAGGCAAACCAAGGACTTGGGTTCCTTGATCACGGTCACTCAACCTTGGTCTAAGCTTTCGGTTTTGCCATTCGTTCAGTGGACAGTTGTGTCATCTAACCCTTTTTATTGTGTTTTTATTTGTTGCTTATGCATTTCTTTAAATCTACGCAGTCCCGTCTGACGAGTCAGAATGAGGCCATGGCCCTTCAGTCCATAAGGAACATCAGAGGCAATTCCCACTGTGTGGACTGTGAAGCACAGAGTAAGTATGGCCGCTTGGCCTCAGAAAATTGACCTCTTCTCCTTCTTGGCCAAGACTTCTTCTTAGCCAAGACTTAGGTGAATGCCCACCACCGGCTTTGTCTTTTTTGGTATTATGTTCCATGTGTTTAAATATTTCTTCTTCATTATGGAGTTTGCTTAATCAGACTTATATTAATTCATACTTAATATATGCTATGTCAGAGGTACCCTATTTTTTTCCGTTTGTTGTTTCTCATGCCACTTCAAATGTCAGCGTTTCTTTACTTTCGTTTGAAGAAAAGGAAAAAAAAGTTTGCTGTTTGACATGAGTTACTTCCATTTTCCTCTTATTTTGCGTGGAGAGGGCACATTTGCCATGGTAATGTTTTCAGAGGTAGAGCTTCATAGGTTTTTTTCTGGCTTGGTTTTTTTTTAGAGTTACTTGTCAGAAGAAACCAAAGTCATTGCTCATTATATCTGGATACTAGAAAACTGATTTGGGATTTTTTTTTTCTCCTCTTTGTGTTTCTTTCCCTTTTTTTATTTTTAAAACATACACTTAGTGTTCAGAAAAGTGTTCTCAAGAATACTTTGAGCTGTGGTTCACCTCACTAACCCTGGCTGAGGTCATTATTCTGGTGCTCTTTAGTTCCATGGGTTTGCAACAAAGCCACAAAAAGGAAGTACTCTTGCTCTAAGCAATTAGTTGTAGAAGCAAAAGGATTGAGAACTTGCGCATTTTTATTTCTTTGATATTTGAAAGTCAGAACTTTTCCTGTGATTTTTATATGTGCTTAAAATGGAAAAATATTCATTTATTTTTCTTTGGGTATAACTTTTTTTTAAGACTTGCTGTCAGGATTTTGATTACTGGTCTAAGCCATTCTAACATCCCAGTTAACTTTAAAATGAACATTCATTTGGAAGTGCAAGTGCTTTTGCATGACTAATTTGCTATCTGTGTATTTAGCAATCTAGCCGATTCAGTCATCCACCAAACCAACCTATTATCCCCTGCCTCATCCTGAGAAGACTTGAAGGGAAGGGAAGGCACATTAACAGCCATTTAAAATAAAAAAAGGTTTTCCCATAACATCAAAATGTGCTTCACATACAGACTGGTTTTAATTGCTTCTTTTGAAAACTGTCAGATATTCATATGCCGTCCACAGGAGATGGATCAAGAACAAAGGCAGCTGCCCTGTCCCCCCAGCAGTTCAGCACACAAGAATGTGAGCCCTGGCTGGACCGGGCTTTGAGCACCAGGACTGTGATGCTGTCAGAACAGCTTGTTGACCTGCTGGAGGGAGATCCCAAAGAGAGATTTCACAGGGACTTTTCACAAACAGAGAGAAATAATAGCAACATGAATAAATTAAGGTCTTTACGTTTCCACTGGCTAGTAATCCAGCAGGTGATGGAATAAGGGAAAATGTTGGTTTGGATGGTGTATTAATATATACAGCCCAAAATGACTCTTATTTATCACTGTTTTTTCATATCGACCTGGTAGTCATTCAGATTTGCGCCAAAGCTTTGATACAGTTCAAGTAAAAGGCATATAAAACGGTGTGCTGTGTATGAGAAGGATGGGGTCTTCAAGTGACCTAGATGTATATTTAGCTCATTTGAAGTACTCGCTGCTGTCTGTGGGCAGACCGCCATGGGACTGTTACTGATTTCTGCTCCAGTCTGTCTGTACACCTGTGGGTGGCATTTTCTCAGACCCAGCTAAGTGGTTGCCCAGACAGAGTTGAAAAGTGCAATCCCTTCACTGCAGATGACTTCCCACACCCGCGCATGTCCTTTAGATGTATCCATTCCAGAGTCCACACTGTCCCCAAGGTGTGTGTTTCTCTCCCCGGTCTTGCACATACCCCAGTATTTATGCAGCCAAGCTAGATGTTTAATCAGGAAAATGATTGTTCAGGAAAGGAGCACTTCCCCCCCCCCCCCACCCCCACCCTGTCAGCCAGGTTGTTTTTCATCCAGATTGCTTCATGGGTCAAGCTGGCCACTCATGCGTGGTGCCAGCAGAAGGGATGTGCCAAGAACATGTTGCTGAGAGAGGGCAGGATGGGACTGCCCTTTTTGGCAACAGTCAGCACTTGGTTGTGTAGCTTTTTGGGGGATTTGGAATCTCAGCTGGAACCTCTCTTAATTGTTTGTATTTTTGTAGATGATTTAAACCCTCTTTGCCTCTTCTTGCCTTTTGACCTTCCTAATTTTAAGGCCACCATCTTTGCTTTTGAAAAATTTGAGATATTTCCAAAACTATGTGTCTTAAAACGTAAACATGCACATGAGGTGAACCTCAGCCTGCTGCTTTTTCTGCCAGGCTTTGCTTTATTTCCTTCTCTCCCTCTCTGCCTTGCCTGGGCAAGTCCTTACCCCAGAGCATTTAGCATCACAAACACCAGTGCTCTTATGGAAAGGTTACATAGTTTGCATCCTCACAAAGCCAGATGTTTGGGAGCAAAGGAATATGAGATGTTGCTGTCCCTCAGCTCTATTCAAGAGCCATCAATCTTCCACTTCAGAAGTCTCATTCTTCCTCTTTCTAGAGCTCTTTGGCTTTTTAGCACTTCATCACAGCACTTTGTTTCACCAGGGAATTGATGCCTTGTTGTATGTTAATCAGCAGCAGTAGTACCAGCAGCATCTGTGTGCCACCGGCCTTCTGGCCCATTGGCAGTCTCAACCTAAAGTTTTTAAGTTGTTTTTTTAACATTCTTATTCCTGAGCAACAGATGAGGCAAAGTGCTTTTTAGGTGCTGGAGTTTTTGCCCAAGAAGGTCTTATTTCATGTTTCAGAAGGAAACCGATGTTGCCTTTTCCCAGAGCATTGGAGTCCCAGTGGTGACTTCTGTCTGGAGAATGCACCGAAGATGATCAAATTGCTTAGGCAAACCTAGCTAAATTCCTGCCCCTGAAGGATGTTAGTTCTTCCACTCTCACTGCGTAAAGAGCAGATGAAAAAGAAAAAAACCCAACCAAACAAACCCACTTTTAAAGAATAGAAAAGATGTAAACTTTTCTCTCTTTTGCTGCAATTCTTTGCAAGATGCCTTCACCCCCTGCTTCATCTTCTTTCCCTGGCTCTTCTGCTTCTCCCTGCTGCTCTTGTGCTCAGCCCTGCAGTATCTTGCACATGCCAAACTCATCAAGATTTAGGATGGCAAAGCCTTTCATCAGCAACCTCACATCCAAAAGGATGGAGGAGATGGTGGGGAGGGCTTATTCTCCTAAAAGAGCTGTTCCAAGACTTTCACCTTAAAATGATCAATCTGATTATGATGCAAGTCAAAGTGGGGAAGAGGTTTTTAGAAAAGGAGAGAACAAGACACCTTTAAGAATATGGGCAGCCGAAAATTGTAATCTGGGAATATTCAGTGATGTTTAAAAGGTCATATTTTGTTTGACAAATTGTAAGTAAAACAAAGCAAGGAAATTGGCTTTATAGCACCTGTCCCTGCATTGGGCTTTTTCCTTCTTTTACCATCAAACTTGGATGTATGCATTATGGAGAAAAGCCTGCCACATGCTTGTTGAATATTCTGAGCATCTTCCGATTCAGAAATCCTCTTCACAGCAGCAGGAAAAGTGAGCTGATTTTGATGATCTACAAAAAAAGGAAAAAAACAGGTTGAATAGTTATGGCTTACTAACCGCGTGTGGTTCTTTTCAGTATAAATCAGTGGTAACAAATTTCAGGCATGATATTTAAAAAGTGCTCAACTACATGTGAGAAGAGGAAGACACAGATAGGACCAGTGAGTTGAAATCAGGGACATCTGTGAGCATGTCGTTTACAACAGTTTGCCTTTATTATTGGTGGGTAGTGACTTCTGTCATCTAGCGTACTTCCTTTTGAGAAAAATGTGGGACTTTGCAATTAATATTATCTGCTTTCCTTTCATATTTTTTATTCAAATGTGACATGTCAAAGAACTAGGAAACGTTTTGTTTCCACATATTTTAGCTGCCAAAAATAACTTTTTGATTTTGGGTTACATAAAATAGATACCAGTCTTTGGATGAAATTACCCTGAATAGGAGAGGTCACTGGAAATTCATTTTCTATCAGCTCTAAATTTTATTTAGATGTGAATAAAAATTGCCTGCCCTCTCAATTAATCACCATTTTTCTGCATAGCTTTCGTGATAGCCTACTAGTTCTTTGCGACGCCTAGTGTAAGGCGGGAAGAAAAGATCTAACAACAGGGGGGAGAAAAAAAAGCCACCAAAAATTCCTCCCATATGTCTTCCATTGCATTTGTTAAAATGGATGTTTGTTGGAGAGAGGGAGATTCATACAAATCTAGATTTAAATAACACAGGACAGTGACAAAAAAAGTTAACATCTTTGGAAATTACATTGAATTTCCCGGCTTTTGTCAGGTTTGTCACAGCCTTACCATTTGCAGGGTTATTTTTGTGTGTGTGTGTGTCTCGGTGGAATCCTTCTGGCTCGTACACTAAAACTGGAACTGTTCAAAGTATCACATTTTCATCTTAGTACCTATCTCCCTGATCTTAGAGATGAAAACATACCCCATAGTGTGTTAGATGTAAAAGCCATATGTAGGTGATGATATAGATGGTTATTAAGGGAGTTGGTTTAGTTAGCAACAGAGACATTGTATGTAGTCGCTCTTTTTTTCCCCTCCCTTTTCCCTTGTAATTGGCTATGAGTGGCTTTAGATTCCCAAGGAGAGGCTTACTCCGCTACTTCATCATCATCTGTCTGCCACTGCATTTATATTTTCTTTGTTTCTTCTTTTCTCTCTAATTCATATTTTTCCTTTGACTGAAGGTGGAATCATACATCTTTTGAGACCCCCTCCACAATATTTTTTCTTTACTCCTTGAGGGTTTCTCAGGAGTGTTAGTATCTCCAGAGGGCAAAATTGACCCTTCTGTAAGACCTTCCAACTGTTGTTTTGGACAAGACACCTGCATTTTTTTTCCCCAGAGCCAAAATGTTTATTACACAAACACTGAGTAGGAAGTTTTGTTAGATGTTTCATTGTACTAATTGCTTGTGTCACTTTTCCCCTAGACCCTGACTGGGCCAGCTTGAATCTGGGAGCCCTCATATGTATCGAATGCTCAGGTATACACCGAAACCTTGGCACACATCTTTCTCGGGTCCGCTCTCTTGACCTGGATGACTGGCCTATAGAGCTCATCAAGGTGATGTCTTCTATCGGGAATGAGCTGGCAAACAGCGTCTGGGAGGAGAGCAGCCAAGGCCATATGAAACCTTCATCAGACTCCACAAGGTAGGCTTTCCTGCTCCATCTCACAGTGGCGCGCAGCAGGCAGGTAGTATGTGATAGTACATGTGGCCAAGGCTGTAAGCTGTGAGCACATAAATCCTCATTTTGGCATTGCAGTCAGAGGTGATAGGGCGTGCCAACTTTTTACAATATAGACTTTTCAAATTCTCCCTTGGAATAGGCCTTGTAAAAATTAATGTGTATATATATCTACACTGCATGCCCAGGAAGAACGTGTGTTGAAGGTGGGGGCGGGTGTCAAAAGTTGAGTGACCCCGTTACTTTTTCACTCTTGTGAAGGTTTCCTCAGCGGCTCTACAAATTTTTGGTTCAGTTGACTGACCGACAAAACAGCAGGAGATTGAAACCTCCTGCCTGGCTGTTCCTCGATCTAAATTATACTGTAGTGTGTTTCTTTGTTTCGGTAAGCCACAAAGTTCCTGGCTCTTGGACTATCAGTTTGTGATTAATAATCTGCCTTCAAGCTCACCCAGGAGTTTGTACCTAGCCATCAGGTTTTTGGGTTCTTATCATGGATGTTGAAAGTCCTGCTCACTGTGGACTTGCTTTTTTTTTTTAATGTGATTTATGTGAAGGCGTTAGTTGATGGAGGAGTGCGTGTTTCCTGTGAGAACAGTATTTCACCTACCAGTCATAGCTCAGCACAGTGAAAATCTTCTTTCTGCGATGCATTGTCCTATCAAAAGCAAAAGGTATTTTTATGCTTAATTTATCTGAGCAGTGTCAAAGGAGGAAGATGTTCTGAAAATACAAAATATAAGTGCTAATAGTTATAACTAAGGTATTGGCTTGGGGGAAGCAGAGTGACCTCTGGCAGACTGTTTTTCAGCAGGGGGGTTCAGGCAGGAGAAATACCTTCTGGACTACCTTGCACAGCTGGGCTAATCTTTGAAGTTGTCTTCAGAAGTGCGTTATAATTGTCTTAGGGCGAGCTCCAGGGGAGCAGCCTGCATCCGAGCACTGGTTGGTCCCCCGGTAGCAAACGGCACAATGGAGGTTGAGCTCTCAGTGTTTGCCTCCTGCATATGAGGGAAATCAGAGGGAATTATAGTCTGATTTTGTTTATGTATATTTCTGGATCTTGCTTTTTCTGGTACCAGATCAAGTGAAATTATAACCTGGGAGCATATACTTGGGCCACCTCCTACAGTCTAGGAGTAGGTTTGTACTGTTGTCTGTAATAAAGTCAACTGTTTCTTATTGCATTATTTCGTTAGCACTGAAAAATGAATTTGTGGTGCCACCTTTGGTTCATCTTCGAGAATGAAGCCACTACATTAATCAGGCTACTTAGATGAATGACTATGCATATAAAAATGTTCAGGGAGACCTACACAGAGATTTTGTTCATATATAAGCTGTATGTCTGCTGTATAAGTGTATATTATTAGTCAACTAATATAATGATTTCATCAGGTAGATTGAAATCAACTTACTGCTACCTTTCAGTCATTAGGGTTACTTTAATCCAGAGATCTTATATTGCTGCAACTCACAAATATATGTTGCTCCTTACTGCTAAGGTGAGCTGGAGAAATACCTCAATTCAAAATACTTTTAAAAGGAAAAGCCATACACTCAATTGGATTTTTTTTAAAAAATACTATTTTAGTATACATATAATAAAGATATTATCATGAAAAATCTAAAATACGTGTGACTGTCATGAGAAGAAAGCCACCATTTGAATTAAATTATTCAGGTTTTTATGTTTGAAAATGAGTTTTTCTTATAGAAAATCAACTTCGTTCTCTTTGTATTTCATGCTCAGAGCTTATTTTAATTCCTCTTTGTTTCTGTACATCTTCTTGTTTATATTCAGCTGGTTATGAATCTCGGTGACATTATTGCACTTTTTTCCTGGACTGTAATGTTTTTTGAACAAAAGGTATAAAGATTCATGTTACACATACGCATTTCCATCTGTGTGTCTAAGTGCACACTTGTATGATGGAAGAGCTATTAGAAAAAATAGAATTAAGATTAGGTGAAAATTTTCACACAAAGCAATTATAATCTTGCTTTGCTACTCCCATTTTTTCCATTGTTTGCAGCAGGGACTGAAGTGGTATTTATGACATAAATATCTGAAAGGTCTATTTTTTGAAAGTTTGTGCCTCCTTTTGTGCTGTACTTTGGTCTCGACTAGCATCATAATCCTTCTGTCCAAGATACGGCAAGAAAATAAGTTCGTGTTCTTTTGATATAAGTGTCGTGGTTTAGGCCAAATCGGCTACTGGGGATGTGGGGGACCCCAGATGGGACCGACAGATGCTCCCCTCTACCTCCCTTCAAAGAGAGAGGCAGAGGAGGGAAAAAGAGATGAGTTTAGAAGAAACTAAATTACTTTAATGAAATATTTCATTATTTCCTTTTATTTTATTATTAATATATACAAAACCATATCAAGCTCCCAAGATGACAATCACATCACCGGCTGGCACTGGGGAAATCCCAGACTGGACTCAGTGACGGACAGGAACTGGATCTGCATTCAGGATCAGGATCAAAGGCAGACGAACATACAGAGTCTTCCTCAGATGTTGGCCATTGAAGAAAGAGAGCTGACCCTTTAATCCCTCAGCTTTTATACTGATCATGAGGCAGATGGGATGAAATCCCCTGTTGGTCACTTTTGGGTCACCTGTCCTGTCTGCTCCTCCCCGCAGGTGGGACCCCACTATGCTTTTCAGCTTCCAACCCTCCAGCGGGGCAAGAACAAAGTTGGTTGGCCTTGGCTGTTATAGCAATAAGTGTAAGCAAGAGCCTCTCCACATACCATGCCTGGGCATCAGCTGTAAACATAGGTCTTATCACTCTGAGAGCGAGAATTGTCTGTACAATATGCTGTTAATTTCAGTAGTTAGATGAGTCCCAGCTAAGAAGTAGTTACTGAACAAAATTAGTCCTGTTATACCTCAGACCAGGACAATAAGTTATGCATTACGTTTTCTTGCTGATGTTTGAAGTTTTGCATGACAAATCCTATCAGAAGCAACTACAATGGACCTGAAGTGGGGTTAAATAAACCCCCCTTTTTTTGTTGTTGAGGAACTGAAGGGGGAAGAGGCAATTGAAGTTGAGGGACTGAGGGAAGTGGCAAGAAAGTAACCAAGTAGAAAGATGACCAGGGAGCTGAGATTTGGAGTTCTGATGGAGGAGGGATGGAGGGAGTCCAAGGATATTTTTAGATCAGGGAAGAAAGAATCATTCAGCAAAACTTCTTCTGAAGGGGAAGAGAGCTGATAGCTTATGTTGGGGGGCTGTTTGTGCCCATACTGGTGAGCTTTGGGATCAGCTGGAGTCTGAGAGCTGCTATATGCGCTCAACATGCTCCTGCTTTAATGAGTTCTCCTCTCACCAAAACCCCAACAGATGGGTGAGGGAAGTACTCCCATGCCTACCTCCAAGTTTCTCCTGAATTGTTCATATCCCCATTCCCTTCACTTACTCCATCTGTCCCATATAGTGCTCCCATTTTTAGTTCTATTAAATATACTCATTAATCCACCCTCCATGACTTTCCACGTGTTTGCTCAGACCTTCAAGAGGTTCCTGCAAAGTGTTGGAAACACAAGAACGTATTTCTTAACCATTCCCCCATCAAAGGCTTAGCACAAAGCATCAGTAAAAGACCTTAGACAAATACAGTCTTCTCATGAGTTTGTGACTGACATGTCTCTTAACTCTTCTGTCTCCACTGGGCCTCCCCCCCCCCCGCTCCAAGCACTAAAAGTTGTCAGCACAGTGATGGAACTTCTGTTAATAGACATTTGTATAGGGGATCAGACATACATGGCTTTCACCATTTTATGTTGTGTCTTTCTGTTGGTGATGAAGCCATCAGCAGAAATGCACAGGCTTTGTAGGGGCAAAAGAAAGGATTATTGACCGCTCCACAAATACTGAATCTGTTGGGCTGGGAGGTTTGTGGAGCGTTGACATGATGGACTAAAAGGAACCTGGAAGTCTCAACGTGGTTTCAAAAGCTGTCCCTTGAGCTTGGGAGAAGTCTGCACTGATCCCTGAATTACTGCAGTGGCATCCCATGTGTTTCTGTTGAGTTCAGGGAAGGATGGAGAGACCCAGGGAGACCGACGTTTTGCAGGTGAGATTACCAAATGGCTGCTGTAGGCCACAGCATAATTAAGGAGTCCTACTCAGGAAAATGTCACCAATATTTATAGGAATAGAGCTAATCCAGGCTGTGAGTACAGCTTGTGTTTTTAATTTTATACATTCAAAAATAAGTTGAAGCAATACCAAACTTAAACCACATCAAACATACCGTACTGCTGTCTTTTCCTAGTCCACTCAGATTGTCTTAAAAACTCTTTTCTCCAAGAACGTCATGGGCAAAGATAAACCTGAAAATGTATTTTGAAGGTCAGAAAGGCTCTCAGATTGGAGGGTGTGAACTCAAAGCCTGAGAGTTTTGTAGCAAAAGGCATTACTCCTGCTGCTTTCGTCAAGGATATATTGCCCAGGTATGTCCTCTAATGTTAACACATGCCAGGTCTCATCAACCCTGAGAGGCTGCTTGTAAAATAAGTAGATCTCCAGGTCATTCGGTGCCTCTGGATCAAAGGCAACACCTTGGATGGCCTCTAGCATGAAACTGGAAGGCAGCACAGGTTATGGGAGCACAGGTGAAATGGGATCCCCAAGGAAGCAGCACAGAGTAAAGCAGTAGCATGAGGCAAAGTTCAGACTGAGGGTGTTGGTGTGATTACGGGGAGGAAAGAGGAATAAACACGAGCTCCCGGTGAGCATAAAAAGTTAGCGAAGCAGCAGAAAACCCAAACACAGGCGAATACGTGCATGTGGAAGGGAAAGGGGACCAGCTGGCCTCTGAACAGCGGTGTCTGTGGGTCCCTGATTAGGTCAGCTTCGGAAGGCTGGTAATTGGTTCCAGCAATTATCAGCAGCCCTGAGAACCGCCGCTCAAACTTCGGGAGCCCTGTGACAAATTGAAGCTGACTGCTGGTGAAGGAGTATCGACTTCCCATTTCTAAACAGGGGGATCATTAGTCAAGAAAAGCATCTTTTAATTACTCGCAGTAAGAAAAAAAAAAAAAAAGGAGGGGGGAAAAAAGGAAAAAGATCTTTCAGTATGGTTCCTGCAACAACTGCCATTTTTTTTCCAAGTGTATTCAATATTAAATTTATTGTCTTGGAGGGGAGGGGGTGAGCAGGGAGAGTTTGCCTGAGGTCCCTCCTTCAGTAATGCGGGTTTAATTTGGAGTGAGAAGTCAAATTAGAGTAAATCAATGTTGCGACAATTAACTGGGTCTGGGGATGAGGCCAGGATTTTCACCTGTAATTGCTATTGATACTACTTAAGCACACTCTTAAAACATTGATTTGGAGTGGTGTGACACCAGAGTAGCCCGGTGAGACAGGAGCAGAACTGCTCCATGGAGGAATGCTGGAGATGTGGTGAAGCCAGCCTGGGGAGTCTGTGCCGTGTTTTGCCTGGACCTTTTGCACTGGTACGTAGCTACCAGATATTTAGCTTTCTTCTGGACACACCTCACATGTTTTGCTTTCTCCACATACTGTTCTTGTCCATGGAGCTTCCAGCGAAAGATGTCGTTGGTCTTTTCCAAATGAGATAAGCTGCCACCATCCCTCTGCCCACTCCAGGAGGTGATTATCTGCTCCTTCACCCTCACCCTCTTTCTCTCAGCTATCTGTCTCTCTGGGATGGATGTGCCAGCAACGAGATCACCTCCAGCAACTGGAAACTGTTGGCCAAGAAGAGGGAAGGCAGTGTGATATCTAGGCACCATCCCAGCCATGCATCAAGTGATGCTGAATATTTGCATTAGCTATGTGCAAACCTTAAAGTTAAAGGGCTCCACCATTGGTGTCTTTTGGAGAATATTCATAAATAGGAACAACCTCCAACTCCATTAAAAATACATTTTTAAAGTGAGGAATGAGTGGTTAGTAGAAGATCAGACGTAGTTTTAAGCTCTGCCAAGGCAGCCCCAAGTAGCAGCTCTTCAAACGGAGCTTGGAGGTTGGAGCATCCACTACGGTTTTTGCTCAGGTAGTCTGTTTGCTTAGCAGTCACCCTGTTTATTCTGATTACGAAAGGTTCTAAGAAAATAGAGAGGTTCTTAACACTGTCTAAGGAGTCTGGAGTTGGGAGCCGGCAGTGTTGGGAATTGACTTTCACCTTACGACATAAGATCCAGTTTGATCCCTCACTCACTAATGAACTGAATTTAATGGTGTCAGAAAAAACATTATGCAGCTCGACTATATTTAGCAGACACTTAGAATCCTAAGCTGAAGCCTGGCTTGCCATTTCAAGGCTAGCATCCACTTATGCTGAGCGTGCACTGGTTTCTGAGGGATAACTGGGGAGTGACTTTTATGAAAAATATTAAACCACGCCTTCTTTTTTTTTTTTTTTTGTAAAAATAATTATTCCTTCATTATGGGTACTACAGATAAAGGGCAAACCCAGGGAAGCAGAGTAGTTAAGATCCCAGTACTGTATCCTGAATCTTGTAAGGATGCTTCATTTCATATTTCTCTCATTTCTTGTTCCTTTTGGCCATCAGATTGCTGTTATAGTCCTGTTGGTCTCCGATTCCTGGCATAAGGCCGCAGCATTACAAATGGGGCCTGGGGGAACATCAGTACCTCTCTATCCGCAATTGTCAGGTCTGGTTTCTTAGCAGTTCTTGGCCTGATGAGGTCAGTGTTTTGTGCCTTTTGAATGCTCCTCCATGCTTGACACCTTTCCTATTTCAGGGGTGGGGGAAGGGTGTTTTTTAAAATAAATAATAAAAAAAAAAAAGATTTTATTGTGAAGGGCTGACCAGAACCCATCTGCAGTTGGGTGGCATCTGCTCCCCACATGTCACTTCCCTCATTAACAAGCAATTGAATTAATTAAATGCTACTCAGAACACGCATAACAAGCTACCGGCAGTGTCCAAATTAGCACTGATAATCAAGGATGATTTCCTTTATTATCCTGCTAAGTGGTGTGCAGGCTCTGATCTCCCTGTCTGCCCTCATCTATTTACATACCCCCAGCTTCTGCCTTTAGAAGCTGAGGTTATCTTACCTAGTTAATTTGCCACGATCACCAAGCATGGCGGATTGATATTCCTGCCTCTGCTGAAGCAAACCCCCCCCCTTTCTCCCCCTTTCCTTCCTCCCCGAGCCTGGTCCTTTGTATCTCAAGCTCACTGATAAATTAAAAGCCACCCCTGTGGTCTCTCAAGTGAGTAATAGAGGCAGAAATTTCATTTTGCAACTGGCTGATTTAATGATCCAAAGGGTAATTAATGGCCTGATTATCTTAATGTTAAATATGTCCGGCAGCAATTACTGTGACCTCCCGCTTGTCAAGGTCCAGGCTATGCTCTTCTTTCAATTAAGTTCTCTGGGGCTTAATGGTATGAATAAACTCCTCTGATTCTATCATTCCGGACTCTGAGATTTAAGCGAGCTAGGGGCTCGTTTGGAGTTTTAATCAGCCCGTCTTCTACTTGAGCGATCAGAGTTAACAATTATAACAAGGACAGTTTAACTTTCTTCCCTCCCCCCCCCCTTTATATTTTTATTTTTTTTTAAGCGCTCAGAGGGAATTTTGTTGGCTGCAGTGGCAGCTTTGCTAGGCTAGTCTCTCCCTATATAAATTATCATGTGAATGCCGCTGTTTTTCCATTTGACAGGCTTAATTAATTGGCAGGAGCGCCCGAAAATGACAGTGCCACTAATTGCAACTCCAAGTCCATTTCTGTCATTGCGGCACGCTTGTCAGCGGGCATGCCCCGCTCCTCGCTGCGGCCGGAGTTTGTTGACGTTTTCCATTTCGGTTTTCACATCTCGTCGGGGAACGTGATAGGATGTGATAGCCCAAGATGTGCCTTTGGGTTTTCCAGGCATGCAGTTTGTGTGCAAGAATGACATTTACTGCCAATAAAGTTTAGACAGCTGGGCTTCTGCCGAACCAACAGCTGCTAGGGGACTTAAGATTTGACTTAAGATATTTCAGCAAGTCCTATGAACAGGGGAGGCTTTGGGAAGGAATTCCTTAAAAGAAAAAAAAGAAAAAAACAAAACACCAAAACACCAACAAACCCTGGGAGTCATAACTCACTCTTGGTCTTTCTGGTGGCTGATCTACACTAAACAGCACATCTCCCATTGAGCTGGAGTTACATTAGCTCTGTTTTGGACAGCAGATATTTCATAAAGATAATGAGGAAAATGTATAAATTATTAGTTACAACAGTATTATGTTTTGAAACACACACATAAATAAAGGGACTGATTCATTGCTGCCAGTAAACTAAAACCTTTCCCCGTATGGCTGTAGAAATGAACTGATTCTGACATGCTAGATTGCATGGTTTCAGATTAGAGTAATTGTAATTGTTTTAAAATTAAATTTAAAAAAAAAAAATTGTCACTTACCAGTAGCTTCCAGGAAATGAATCTAATAAGAATAACTAAGTGAGGCAAATGAAATGTCAGCTTGGGTGGCGGCTGGTCGGATTTCACTGTTTGGAGGCCTCAGAAGCTCAAATGAAATACTTCAAAGATGAAGGTTAGTAGTGGAACGACGTATTTTATTGTCCTTGTAGCTGCTTGGCAGACCTTGTCATCCACGAGCTGATCCGGTAAAACACTGGTGCCTATATGGAGGTGTGGGAGATGCCTGGGTAATTAAAAATAAAAACAAAACAACAAAAACAACCCTTCGACCCAGGTTGTCCAAGTTAATGAGCGCTTTAGATAAAATGCTCCCTGGTTCAATTGCACGTTTCTTATGTGCAAATCTGTCTTTGATAAAAACTCAAACGCTTTGTAAACAGAAGCCTAGTTTGCATTTACTATTATAATCCTTATTCTTCTCATTGCCTGTGAAAGGGAAACCTGCAGAGAAGTATTTGTCTCCTTCTGCAGTGTATTGGAGCATTTGTTAAAAAGCAGAGGTGTGAAAGCCACAATTCTATTTATATATTTTTTAAAAATCTAAATTTGGCTTGTTTCGATACCTGCTAGCTAAGATACCTCCTAGCTAAGACACTAAGATCCTTCCTCAAATCCATATTTTATGAGTATGGTGACAATACCAAAATGAAGATCAGAGTAGTGGGCCAGAGGCAATGGTCAAGGTTTGAATACTGAACTAAAAATAAAAGGAGGGGAAAGGCCTTCAAGGGGCCTTGAAATAGAAGACAAGTAAAGGAAGAGGAAGGCAACAGTCCATATTTTAGCAGTTTACAAGTCTTGTGACATTTGGTGGGTTTTTTATGTAACATGTCATCCCCGGGGATTGTGGAAAACACCCCTTGTTTTTGAAGGTATTTTTCAGTGGTGATAAAAAAATGAGAAACCCACTCTGAATACACCCAGAAGATCTGAAGAAAGACATGGTTGGGTGTATTAATCTTACCAGCAAAAAAAAAAAAAAAAAAAAAAAAAATTAAAAAGCTGCTTGAGGACATCTTGCCTCTTGAGGTTTCTGCAGTAGGACAGGTGATAGAGACTGAAATGTTTTACCTTGGAGGTACAGTCAACTCAAGGTACCTTTATTCTGCTGAAATTCTTGACAATTTTTGGTTATACTTTTGTGTGTATTTGGCTACCACACTGAAAAGCACCTAAAGAAGTTGATGAGCTGTTACACTTTGGGAAATCTAGAATTTCGAGTTCAGGACTCAAGCGAAGAAAATTTCTTTCTATTGTATGAACAGTGACAAGTGAGACAGTGGGGAGATATATTGGGAAAACAGTATTCCTAAGCCAATAATCAGCTGTCAGAAAAAGTGACTTTTTTTGTTTGTTTGATAGAGTAAGAATCAGTCTGTTGGTTGAGTGCCTGTTTTAAAGGTCTCAAAACAGCGTAGGATCTTGGCTTCAGACAGTTCAGTTTAGATATGGACTGATTATTTCTTGTTTTGTATTAGTTCTCTCCCAAACACCTAGCAGAGCCAGAGAGCATCTCAGATTTGAAAACCAAAGTGTCTTCACTGTGACTTCACATCTGTTTGGCCATGAGCTACTTGAAAAGGTCAACACAGAACTTGACAATAGAGAGAGAAGCATCGCTGCATTTACTAGAAACTACTTGGGCCACTGTTTAACTGTGGTACTACAAAAGAGGAATGGAAGAGCTAATTAGTACAAAGAGATTAATTTTAAATGAGAAAAAAAAATGGATATTATAAATTGAGGGGAAAATAAGCTTACCTCAAGCCAATGGCCAAAGGTAAGTACTACTTAAAATGAGTCAAATGCTAGCTGCTGTGGGCTAGTCTTTCCTCAGAAGATTCTTTGATACCTTTATAAGCATTTAGAAAGAAAGTAGAAATAAGACTTAATCATATGCCACAGCAAATTCAGCAATAACAAAAGATGGACAACGATACCTATATGACGGTGACATTTCCCATCGTTTGGTGACTGTAGCCTCCCACCCATCTAACTGCAAACCAAAATCATTGCAAATTTGCAAAGGGATGGGTCCATAAACAAATGCCATATTTCAGTCCAGAACCCCGACCAGGACGATGGTTAACGCTTCTGCAGAAGTGTAAAGACGACCAAGTTAATTTTCTCTAGGGTCTTCGAGACATCTGCCTTTTACTGAGAAAGCAGCATCAGGTTTGGGTAGTGTGGTTTATGTGCTGAAGGAGGCCATCCATCTTTCCTTCCCTCCACAGAGCACCACGTTTCTGTCTTTTCCCCCCACAGTTACACAAGCATGAGTCTGGTCAGCTCATGGATCCCATCAAAATCTATAGTTTCAGTGCATTAGGGTTTTTTTGGTTGGACAAACGGGTCCCTTTCAGCCTACAGCCTGCATGAGCACTATATCAATGTAAAGGAAGCAGTGTGAGTTCATGGCCAGGGGCGAGAGGGCAGATGGAGGCAGATCAACCCTTCCAGCAGCAGCCTGCAGCTAAAGCAGATTAAGTGTAAGGTGAAACAGCGCCCTGGTATTGCTCATTTGGATCAAAGTATGGATTGGTGGTGAATAGTTGTGAAATAGGTAACGGGTAGACTCTGGAGTACATTTTCTCCAGATATATTTGTAAAAAACTAAAAATAAAAATTGCTGCCGTGCCAAGCTTGGAATTTGCTGCATGGACTGGAGATTGAAACCGTGCTCGATGTGAGATGTTAGTTATGGTGCTTATTTTAGCTGTCTAAGATGAAGTATCTGAATTAGGAGTAGTGTGGTGCAGCTTTACTGTCAGAAATCTGAGACAGAGCAAATGCAATGTAGATGAGTATTTAAAAAAAAAAAAAAAAAAAACCACTACTGAAACACCACCAGAAACTTGATTTAAGCTCATATGCTCCTTATTTTCAGGAGTTAGCACCTATCAAATTGGATGTTTTTTTACTGGGAGGACAACAGATACTTCTGTCACTTCAGGAGCAACTGCTTGTTCAAAAACACAGAAATGGTTGAATTTTGCAAGAGAACATTTGCAGGAGAGTACATTTACATTAGCTAGGCTTACTTAAACCCATTTTTTTGTCGTTTACACGGAAATTAAGTTCCACGCTGCTCAGTGTATGTGTGCATGCATATATCTGCTACTGCACAACACCTGAGTTTCCTCTTAAATATGGCAAGCTAAAAGCAACTGAAAAATGAGATTTACTGTGTAAAGCATTGGACAGCCTTACCAAAGCGATCTCTGCCCTCACTGTTTTTAATAGTACTTTATCAGTTATTTCCCAAAGGAAAAGCATTTAACACTTGTGTTGCTATTGAAATTCAGACGTTTGCAAGGCTGAAACTTGTAATAATAAAAAGGCCAAATAAAAGCAATCGGCTGTTACAAGGTCCCCCAGGTCAGATCCAAAGGCTCATCTATGAGATGCATTCAACTTCAGAAAGTACTGCAAGTCAAGCGCTTGCTGCTGCCGAGGAGCTCAGCAGAGCTACCTAGCTGGCAAAGGAAATATCCAGCATATTAAAAAATAAATATTTTGTTAAAAGAGATATTATGTAAAACATTTTCTTTTTATTTCAAGCTTTTTTGCGTACTTGGTGTTTAACCTGTTCTTTTCATTTCTCCTCCCCTAAGGTCATGGCTGTCTCTATGTAAGGTGTCATCAAATATGAAGTTGTTTTAACTAAACATATAATTCAAATTGGTTGTTCTACGTGGCATAAGAGCAGTTACTCTAAAGCCAGTTTATGTCTGGTTTGTGCTGCTGAAGCTTTATTATATAAGTTATTTTTAACATTTCTACAATGTTTTCTGCTATGAAGAGATATAAACCAGTTGTGGTTGAACATGAGAACAGGCTGTTGCTGGTTAGGCTGAGAGCGTGGGAAGGTGGTCCTCACATTACCTTTTTCCGGGCTTAACTCATATGGGACGTTATGGGAAGGTTGTGTTGCATGGACAACAAGCTTTCAGTAGCGGTCACTAGTGATGGTGGTAATTACGTTCCTTCATCCTCCCGCATTGTTTTTGACCATTTCAGCCTTTGGAGGTTGTTTGGATGGCAGATCGCTTTGTTTGAGCTTGCGGTATAGCGGAGAAAAGAACATGCCTAAAACCAGTGGTGGTGATGCTTAACAGTACTGTAAAATAAAGGCAGTGCCTTGCCGTGCTACTGGTGGCTTTGCTGGCCGGTGACACTAGGCACAGAAGCAGCAGCATGCCTTTGCTTTGGTCGTGGCTACAGAACCTGCAGGGCTCCATAACAGTAACTGTGACCAACTTTCTCTCTTTTGTGATTTTTTTTCCTTTTTTTCCTTTGTTTAAGACTGAGCTTTGTTTCTGGCTCTGCAGGAAGCTGGTAGCCTATGGCAAGGGACTGGGGAGATAAGACTTCAGTAAGATAACTAAATGAAAAGGGCAGCAGTGAAAAGATGGTGCTGGCTTTTGACTGGACTGAAACTTGATATACACATCAGCCCAAATGCAGTTTCCCCACGGCTCTCAAATATCCATTTGTCAGAGGCAATGCGCTTACTGCTGGATTTTCAGATGTGCGGGTGCTGGTGGGGGAGCCAGCAGTGAACCCCTGAAAGAGAAGAGTGACCAGAAGAAATAAGACCATCATCGCTCCAGCTTTAAAGTAATTAAATAGCAGGCTAAAATGTGTTGAGGTGAACACAGGTGACAAATCGGAGCCTTTAGAGGGTAGGAATTAGAGTGAAATGAAATGCCTTACTGTGCCTATTAACTAGATTGTGCAGACAGTGCAAAGTCCTGTCGCTGAAGCATTTTTTTGTGCGAGTCTGCAGAGACGTACGGTAGTGAGAAGAAGCC
The DNA here is from genome assembly GCF_000708025.1 of Charadrius vociferus. Lineage (NCBI taxonomy): Eukaryota > Metazoa > Chordata > Aves > Charadriiformes > Charadriidae > Charadrius > Charadrius vociferus. The sequence goes on from NW_009648960.1 coordinate 525,698, forward strand.
ATCTCTTAATAATTGGTAAGCCTCAAAAGGTACGGATGGGATATGCTTCAAAAAGTCTTCATGCTGAACAGATGATTATGTCATGGCCTAGAAATCTCCCAGCTAACTTTTCTTTTTCCCCCAAAAGATTTAAATTTTCCTGGTTTCATCCAGGTCAGAATTTCTACGTGATGTTTTTGTTGTATTTTCACTTCTCTACAGCACCAGCCAGACTTGAAAAACCAAGGTGCACGCACAATTAAATTACAACCTCAATTAACACTTCTAAGTGTACTCTGCACATGGAAAGAATAGGATTGTGTAACTGTGTACTAAAACTGAAAGATACCTTCAGCCTTCAGCTTGAAATAATATCCACAAGTTGACTTTTTTTTTTTTCTCATCTCAAGAAGCAAAAATTTGCGGTTCTAGTCCTTTGCTAACTACATGCATGTGCTCCTGTCTGAGTCTATCCAGACCAGATCAGCTTTGGCCACTTGTGCAACTGCTGCAGCTCAAACCAGTCACGAATAGACACCTGAGGTTGCTTGGATTGGCCTGTCGCATTAAGGCAAAAAAGAGGTTAAAAGCAGCTACAGAAATTAGTTACTTGGTCAGACCTCCAGTCAAGGAGGAACAGAAGTTTTAATAGATTTAAAATATTGTTGCAGTTGCAATTTTGAGAAGTAGGCAGAACTGCAATTTTGGTTGGTATACATGCATGCAGCCAGCCATGGTTTCAGCTGGCTACTGTGGACACCATCACCCATGGGAGAGTACTGGTGGAGGTCAGTGGCTGCTTTGGCTGGCATCCCTTGGGGGAAGACAAGGATTTACTGGTTTGCCCATGCTGCATGCACACCGCAAGTGATTTGCATGGATGCAGATAACCCGTGGTCTCTGGGAAATGTCCAACCCTTTGCCTGTGTGTGGGCTGACTATGTGCAGCACGGGTTTATTGCACACAGGCTTTCCTTGCTGTTCGAATAATCAGGTATTTGTGAGCCTAGAAAGGTGGAGCACTGCTCCCTTCGACAGGGCTGGCCAGTGATCTCCACTACAACCTATAAAAGAGGACAAGTTTCCCAACTAGAGAGATGTAGACCATGATCTGCAATGTGCTAATGGTGGTCAGAAGAGCTGCCCATGTTCTACCTAAGGATTGGGCCCCTTTTAGACACACAGTGAAATCATTCAGCTTATCAGGTCACATCTGGAAATAATAGTTATTCCCTCCTGTAAAGTAAGTCTTACATTAAATTATAGTTTGGTTGGATCTTTTCATGTCTGCTTTCTTACTTAAATAGAAATCCACTGGCACTAGCATTTTGCAGACAGATACAGGTTTTTTTCCATGGAGCCAGGCTGTAAAATATTGCTGAGTTTACATGTTAAAGAACCATGTTAATTTATTAAAAAAAAAGAGAGAGAGAGAGAGAGAAAGAGACTATCCCATAGCTTCAAGTGTAAGCAGGATAGGAGCTGTGCAGAGACAACTCGCTTTATACTTTTAAGAGTTCACCAACCTCATTGCTGGTCTTATTGCTCTAGGGCAAGTTAATTAAAGCCAACAGAGAATTTAAAATTGGGGAAGGGGAACATTTCTTAATTATGTTGTGGAATTTCTCTCTAATTCATGTCCTTTCAAAACCCAGTCTTCATGAAGCCCCTTGCCTGTGGCACCCCACACAGATCATCCCTGGGACTGGTACAGCAGTATGTAGCTGGCACACAGGTTTGCTGGTGCCTCCATGAAACATTTTTGGAGGCTAGATAAACTCAGCTGCGTGAGGTCCCTTTGAAATGCAAGGTATCCATTTTGTATGACTGATGGTAGTTCTGTTACAAATAAGTCACCAACACTTTGCGTTTTCTTTTTGCGGACGTTGTGTGGTTTACAAGGTGTTTGAGGGAGAGGCGTGGAGAAGCAGACAACTTACGGATGCGCAGAATGTGCGATGGGAATGCCCAAAATGAAATGAGAGAAGAGAGTATACAGCAAGTGATTCTTCTGATAAAGTTTTGGGACTCAAGAAATTAATGTATGTCCAAATCTGATGTTTTAGCTGTCATTTGTTGTCCTATTTGCATTTTTGGGGAGCCAGACAGATAATTGGATACCAATGTATGCGTTAAAATGTGGAATAAGAGAGAGAGGAGAACGAGATGTCACGATATAAATTTTACTGTAAACTTCAGAAAGGATTTTTCAGTAGTGCAAGGAAAATACTCTTCAAAAAATGACTAACATCGAACATGATACTGTATTAAGAGGCAAGTGCATGTGATATCCTGGGGGAGTAATTGAGAGGTGGCAGACTATCTCACTGCTGTAGGGGGACATGCAAGAATCAACCCAGTATACAGGGAGGACTTTCAGGGTAAAGCAAAAAAATAGTATTGACAGCACAAGAGTAATAAAATAGTAAAAAAAAAAAAGAAGCTGGTTTTATTATTCCTCAGATTTGAGACAAATAACTTTGACAAATAACAGACAGAGCTTCTTGTCTTACAGAAAGGTGTATAATGCACCAGAGTTGCAGCTCACTGAGCAAGAACAGGACTACGCGTTTCTGAGGAGGGGAATGGGATGCAGTGCCTGGCTCCTCTGCAGGGAAACTGGTTGAGTCTCCAGTTAATCATGAGAATAATTTGTCAAGCAGTATTTAATGGAGAGCTTATGAGTGTGTATGTGGGCAGGATAGCTTGTAAATTTGAATGTGCCTATTTTCTTTGACAGCAATCAATAACCTTGCTGTTTATAAATGTACTTTGAGAGGTCTTCTCAGACTTTTTATGATTGGTCTGGGTTCTCAGATCCGTTAAAAAGAAAAGGCAAAGCAGAGTGGGACTTTGGTGTTTACAATCAATATCACGCTTTTGTTTTCATGCAAACAGAGAAATTGTAATATGGTTTTGCATGGGCCCATTTCTACCACTCAGTGCAAGGCAGCAGACTTGGTGAGGAGGGTTGGATTACGAAGTAGGTGCCAATGTCCACAGGAGTGTTTTGGTCTGGAGCAGGAGAAGGCACTAGTTTGGTTCACAGGAGGGTCTTGGTGCACACAAATGAGATACCCTTTGGACAAACACAACTGGAAGCTCCACATGCACCCAATGTGCTCCAGACCCTACTTTGAACATAAGGGTCCAACCCATGGTGCTCTGAACCTCCTGTAAAGTTGAGAATGTTTGATTCAAAGGATGAGGCTTGATCAATTGAAGGTAACACATCTGGATCATTAATATGTAAGGTCCTTTACACCACCTGCTCCAACCTACACATCTGTTTCTGTTGCACCTGTTTATTTGCTGGTGTAGAGAGAGCCTGAGTTTTCCACAGCAAGTGGTAGATTGAATTAGGCCACCTATCCCAAACCCAGCAATCGGCTCTGATTTGAAGTGCTTGCTTCTAGGTTTCCTCACAGTTTGCAGTATAATTTGGGGGCCTTTTTATAACATCCGATTCTTGCTGGCCTCAGAGTATTCGATTCTGGGTTTTTAATGGAATCTTGATAAGTACAGTTTCATCATACAGTGTGTATGTTTACCAAACATATCAAGCAGAGCAAAATAATATATAAAATACATAAAATATGAAATATTATTTTATATATGTCTGTAGTGGCCTTTTGCTATTAGTTCAACATTCAGGAAAACTAGTTTCACTGCTTTAAAGAAAATTTTGAATCTTATCTGGAATATTCAGTTTTTATCCAAAAGTACATCAGGTAGCAGATGCATGTAAAATGAAGCACGTAACTAAAACTTGGTTCATTTGCGGGGGGAGGATGCATCTTGGGCCTCAGTTAAAAATCTAAACTTCCTTTAAGCCAGAACTACGTCAGCAGTGAAAGTGGGATAGGACTCACAGTAATTCAGCTTGATACAGGAATCGAGGTAAGTGCATGTCGTGACCATAACTTGCCAAAAAAGGAAGGGAATTTTGGAGAAGAGCAATAAGAAATATTTCAAGTCTTCAGTGAGTATCTTGAGGAGGAGATGCTTAAGGGGTTAATGAAATTATCATAATAGTGGGGGATGAAGGGGGTTCACAGGCATTTGGAGGTGACACACTCCTTGGAAAAATGGGTTCCTGTAGTTCAAGGAAGTGCTCCTGGGAGTAGAGGATGAAATTGAGAGGAAGTGTTTGGACTGGTTACCTTAAGCTGTGCAGTCGTCTCCCAGGGAAAGCAATGAATCCCACCACTGGTAAACACATGATGGGGAGCAAGGTAAGGGACCAAATGATCTAGGGGGCCTTCACTTTCTAGATTCACTGAATCTCTGATAAGGAATCTCACAGCATCCAGCAGCTATAGCAGAATTTTAAAATATTTCTTCCTGTTCCATACTGAGTCCTCCATCACTCCAGAAGACTACAGAAATCAGCTGAAATCAGGATCTAATTCCAGAGCTCTTTCCTCCTGTGTCCCCTGCTCCCCTCTTGCATCCGCTGGATGTCCATTTCTGTAAGTTTTCCCTTCAGAACAAACCTATCATTTTTCACCACAGGATATTTACAGCTTCAATCAGTGCCAAATTCAATTGGCTTCTGATCTCATCGCTGGAAGTTATAGATGCAGATATTATTTGCACTGCGGTTAATTATGGAGCAATCAAACTTTGGCTTTTCCACTGTAATTTCCTCTGCCAGCTAATTTAATTAATCACCCCCAGCTCAGCTCTTCCAGCTGCGACCGGCAGGGTCATTAATTAGACATGTGGTGGTAGCTCATAGACCAGTTCCTGTTAAGGGGCTGCTGCCCACTTGATCTCTAAGGGAGCAATAGCTTTTTTCAAAGCATCCAGGCAGGATTTGAGGTAGCTGCCAGGTTATTGTATTTCTCGGAAGCAGAAGTGATTCCCAAAAGATGGACTGCAAGCAAGCGGTGGGATTGCTGGGACTGCTGGCACTCAGCTCACCCACCAGGCATGGTTCAGCAAGGCAGGAGTAGGATCAGTTCCCCACCAAGATACGATTTAGGGTCTGACCAGCAGTTCTCAGTGGTCCATCCTTGCTGGTCTGATCCAGGAGCTAAAAAACAAAATGCCTCCATAGACCTCCTTCTGACTGTTTGTGGGAGCTGCCTGGCTTTTGTCAGGTGGAAAATACAAAATTCCGTAATGCAGACAAGAAATTAAAACATGGTGGTTGGTTTTTTTTTTTTTCCCCCCTCACTATAAAAGCCATACAAAATAACCAGCTAGGTCTGTGACATTGTTTGGATCTCAGAATAATCAGTAATTATTTTTTTTTTTTGAGGGTGGAAGAACCTTTTACAGTAGACAAAATGGGTTGATTATTTACAGCTCAAGAATCTCATCCTGAACATTATCAGCAGAGGACAAGTGATTTGCGACATGTGATGGCCTGGCCTAATAGCCCTGGAAAGTCCAAGCATTTTGCAGGGAAGACAACAGATCTTTAGTCTTCCCTCTTGCATGGTCTGTTTTGATAGTCAGCAATAACAGACCCTGCCGTCGGGTTCTACTTTGCATCTGAAATATCAAAGCATCCTCCAAAGCCACCGTGGTCTCAGCCTGCAAATACAGTTGTAAGCATCCTTCGCTTTATTACCAGGATCATCTGTATCCTCCTCAGAGTGCCAGCAAGGCCCCTGGTGTTCCCATCACACCACATATTGGTTCTTGGAGTAGGTAAGCTAGAAAAGCTGAAAATCACCAGGATAGTTGTGGCTCTCAGGCAGCTTTTTCAACAACATATGACAGCTAGCTGGTTTTACTGCACTTGGATTTCAAACCTGTTGCAAAGCTGTCATTTCTAATCAGTGCATCTGTCTGCCAGCAGTAGACTGCTGATGGATAAGTTGGAGACTCCCTCACTTCTTTTCAGAATAGACAAACTCCGCTCAAGACAACTGTTTTAATCATCTTGGGTCACAAAGCCTCCTTTCAGACTCTTCTGTCCAAAACATCCATCAACTCCACCAGTAATAGTAAACTGAAAATAAAAACTCAGTTTTCTTCACACACCTGTAACTGTGCCTTTTTTAATAGCAAAACAGCACTGTGGACTCAGGTAAGCTTCCTTTTCTGAAGGAGAAGGTTCTTCTGATGCAACCCTCCCTTCAAATGCATCATGCTCTTCACTGGTGGCTTTTTTTCTTCCTTGTACCTCTGAGAAAATTCCCTTAGTCTGAACTGTTTTGGAAAGATGCTTTCAATACAAAGTCCCCTCCTTGCTCACAGTCAGGGAGAGCTTTAGGGATTTTCACAAAGACGCAGTTCAGCAACTGTTTCAGAGTGGAAGGGTCATATCTGCTTTTACCATCACAGGAAGACAGGGAAGATTGTTGACATGTTATCACCATCGAAGCCCTGAATGAGAGAGGTTTGTAATTGATAAGAAAGCAGCCTGTCTCTTCAGAGAGGCTCTACACCTTGCTTTGGAGCAAAAGTTAGTATTTCTACTAGACATCAGTGCGTACAAACTTCAGCAGGTAGCAGCCGGATCACCGTGCTAGGAATACTCCTTTTGGAAAACTTTTCTCAGCTTGAAGTCAGTAGTCTCATAGCTGAAAATGCTGCCACTGGAAGGAGTAGGGCCCATGGGGATCTTATATCTTTATCTTAAAAAGGTACTGCTAAATAATTTACCATGCAAAAGTAGAACAACTTCCAGCATTAACTAGAAGTTAGTCTGCTATGAAGACCTGAATCTGGAATGATCCTCAGTTCCTCGTTGAAGAAAGGCAGCATCTGAAATCCCTAAAATAACTATCGGTGTTCTATAGGCAAGCTGGAAAATTAGTTTGTTTTTGCTGTGCAAAAATTAGAATTGCACTTGGTCTTGATCAGCAGATTGCAATCACCCTGTGCTACTTCACCTACTCATCTCACTTGGTTTTGTTTTATTTGAGCAATAAATACCTTAAATCTTTCCAGAGCTATTGTATGTCTTCTGTGTAGACTCATCATAGTCCTGCCAGGCATTCATCAAGGCTTCCAATGAACCACCACATTAAGTATTCCTCTGTTCCTTATCAATCAAAACTGTTTACTTATAACTTTACTTTTTCCTCCTGAAGTAATCAAAATTTGATATTCCACAGATTGCAGAAAATTGTCACTGCTGTATTCTGGGCTAATCCATCACATGAAACAGGCATAATTTGGGCATCAGAAGAGCATTAAATGTTTAAATAAGCAAGAGCCAGTCAATGAGAGAGTCCATTAACCGCTCCAGATGACAGGGCAGAAAAATGTTTGGATCACAGGTATGTTGGGAATTGCAGCACAGAACTTAGAGAGCAACAGGGCATCTACATTCTGCAACAGGCACGAGGTTTTCTGTATCCTGCATGATATTGCTCAAGTATTCAGAATAAATAGATAAGCCAACAGCATGGTGTGAGTTTTCTTAGCTTAAGCTGCAGTATGAAGCTCATTCAGCACTTTGTGGAAGACAGTCCAGGAGATAGTTAAAGACTTCATCATTTTCTTGTAGCCGTGTTTCCTTCTGTACAAGCTAGTAATAGCTTTGAGGAGTACCTTGTCTATTAAGGGGGGGGTGGGGGTGTAATTTTTATCCTGTAGACTTGAGCAAAACATACTCATTTGCCATCTTCAGTTCTTGAAATGACTACCCTGATAGTAAATGCAGTGGGCAGGTCCCATGTGATGAGACTGGCTGGTGTAGATGTGTGTGTAAGATGTTTTACTGGTTCTTGAGAACTGCTCGGGGACTCAAGCCCACCTTGAACTATGAAAGGTGATGAGACTTCTCACAGACACTTCTTACCCAGAGGGTGGCTGCTGTATTTCTCTATGAAAATGCCAATTCCAGTGGATTCGGGAAAATTCTTCCCGGGGAGGCTGTGGATGTGGGATTTCTTGTGCCTCTATTCTGTAGCAAGGACCCAATCCAAAAGCCTCCTTGATGGGGGAATGATGGTCGTCTGGTGAGCACTGTGATCTTCTTGTGATCTGGCAAAGCATCAGCAAAGTAGATGTTGAGTCACGCTGGATCAAGGATATGATTTGTGTGTACTCACAGCCCTCGGTTCTTCTGTCCTCTCCTATTTGAGTCAAGGTGCGTTTTAAACTAATTTCACCTTCTAGTAGTAATTACGTGTATACCATTTCCCTCTGCTTGGCGTTGTAAAGCAAGCTCTTAATTTTCAAGGGGAATAAATACTACATGCAACCAATGGAGTTCTGCAGCGCCAGGGTATTTTGCACCAATCCAGGGACACACCTTCTCTTCACAATGAAAACAGACCTATCGTAATTAGAGCATAAGCCTTCTTTTAAAAGCATGACTTGGCAAGGGGAAATTATCAGGACTTGAGACAGTAATTATCAACCACTGAAAATAGCAAATCAAGCTGTCCATACCAATATCCCAGAGGAAGGTGCCCCAGGAGCCACGGAGAGGGGTTAGATTAGAGCCGCCTGGGCGCGAGCCCTCTGAGCCGCGGAAGGTGCTGATTGTAGTTGTCAGTTTTCTGCTGTTATAAGCTCTCCTGCTATAAATACAGCCCAGCCACCCTCGTCTTAAAAGGATCCTTAAACCTTCCTTTTCTCCCCTTCCACTGCTTCAAAAACACAGTGGCTGACAGTCCAAATGTTTGAAATAATTGGATTCTGCATTCTAATTCATCTGTAAAGTATTCGTTGATTAAATTAGCCTAATAGATATTATTTCTTACATGACTGCATAATTTCATCCTGATTGGATCACTATGGCACTAACGAGTCCCCCCATTTACTATTGACTTGAGAATCACAGAAGGCTAGAGATAACTATCATATTGTTTCCATTTTTTTTCTTTCCCAGGCTAAAAGTTAAACTGATTTGTACTAAAAGGGCATACAGCTGATGCTCAGGTACAGTTGTATTTTAGTCTTCGAGACCAGTGTTGGAATGAAAAAAATATTGGTTTATATAATCTTGAGCCCTCTTTTATTTACTCAGTGGGTTGTTCTGAAGCAGAAAGATTAACTGACCATTTAAATTCCTTTGGGAGAAAGTGGAAATATTTTTAAATAAAATACATTTTATTATCTCATCAAAACAGATAGGCGCATTGCAAATGAACCTCATAAGGACTGCACACATTCAGGGAAATGAAAATACTCCTTTAAAGATAATGTTTCAATGAAAGTGGTTTTAGCCTCTATTAGTAAGATTTTTCTTTGAGCTGCAATTTGAGTGTAACCAAGAGAAAGGAAGAGGAAGAAACAAAATTGTATTTAGTTTTCATGCTAAATGATAGCAAATACTTCTTCCCTAAATAAGAAGGAGCTACCTTGAAGTCCCGCTCATCTGCCGTAAGGGTGTCAGGCTCGTGCCCCTCTAGCTCTCCGCAGGCAGCCAACCACCCAACCCAAGCAGACCTCCTTCTGCAGAGGGTGTTTGTTGGGAAGGGGTTAACAGTATGATTGGCTTTTTCCCCTGCCCCAGTGGCTGGAAACAGCTGGTGTGTTTTGTATAGCGCTGGTGAACTGAGCAGTCGAAGGAAGTTTTTGGCAAACACTCGGCCTGCCCGGGACAAGAAGAGGTGGGTCAACTCAGGAAACCGTTTTCATGAGCAAACGGGGGAAACAATGACCGCTCAGC
>NW_009648960.1:535323-568868 GCF_000708025.1 Charadrius vociferus
CAGCAGGAACAGAAGGGAGACCCGCTCCCACTGAATAGCTCCCCAAAAAAAACCCAGCTCAAAAGGAAGAAGGTCCATTCGCTTCTGGGAATCCAATAAATTGTTTCAGGAAGTGAAAGTCTGTCCAGGCTAATGGAGCTGTGATTGACAGGTGGTTCTCATTACAGCGCCCATCAGGGGACAAAGTGAATTCCAATGTTATTTAAGAGGTTAAGTAGAAATAAGATGCAGGTGACAGCCCAAGGCTGGGGCATCACACATTGCTTTTCTTAAGGTTTGGGTGGGGATTTTTTTGTGAAGAGCCTCCACAAAATTTAAAATGAGTAGGGGCAGGGGCATTTTGGCAAGTAAAATTTGGTCCTACCATGACTAATGATGAGCTTACCTAGCTGCATATGATAGGGAGCAGGGAAGTGAAGGTTGCTTTGGTAATTCTTGTGTTGGATAGTTCCTGTTTCTTACATCCACATAACATGGATGTTATGTCTGTCCAGGAGGTGTGACGAGGTGAGCTTCGAGCACTGGCTACCATGGTCCTGATGCTTTTGGGCATCCCAGTGGAGGAGGAGGAGGACAAAGCACCACAAAAGACAGTGGTGGTTTATTGTTCTTTTCACAAGCTCAGAAGATCCTCTGTCCCTCTTCCTGAGTCCCCACAAGCACATCTTATAGCGCTCGGAGCCAAAACAACTACAGTCATACGTTTGCATTCTACCTGTGCTTATGCTGTGGCATCTGACGAGAGCAAATCACAAAGCGTTTAGCTCAATCAGAATAAATTTGAAGTAATTTTGAATTGAAATATGTGGAGGCCGCCTAGGGTTGGGTCTGGTTTCTGGGTGCGCTTCTCCAATGTCTGAATCTAGTTTGAGAAGGAAAAGAAAAGGAAAATGCACTACGAGTGACTCATATTGCCTTGTGTTCCTGACCAGGAGGCATCTTTGTACCGTCATAGGCTACAAAACTGAAATTAAAGTCTGTTTCTTGCCGCCTTCAGCAGAAGATGAAGGCAAACTTGCTTTGCAAAGCATCCAAAACAGTGTTGCTTGCATAGACTATAAGCACCAAGGTGTGGTTTAAACTGTGACCAGAGGCTTAGCGTAAATCTGTATGTATGCTGAAGATGCTAAACCATACAGACTATTTATTTCTCTCTGCTTCTGTGTTTTTCCTTTTTCTGAATGCCGAAATGAGAAGCATTGAGTGTCTTAGCACTTGTGGATGTCATGGGGTGGGAAGCTGAGGGATGTGCTCAGAGTCACGGTATTGATAGAATATTGCATGGTGCGTGGTCAGATACAAGGATGTAATTTAACCAAGAGATTCACGGCTGGCTTGTGAATGACGGTGAAACTCCCAAGTATGACGTGTGTAATAAATCTGGTTCGATGCAGAATTAATGTGGTATTCAAAATGATTATTTACCATTTGAAGTTCAGACGTGACTATGTACAAGAAGTAAATAGCTGTGCACAAGGCATTGGGGAAGGGCACTTAAAGGGGAGAAGAAAAATACCCGCTTGCATTGTTTCACAAGTGCATTCCGGGTAATACTAATGAGAATTGCACTTTAAATGCAGGATTGATTTGTGATGAGATCAGCTCTAAAGAGTGCATTTGTGGAATGATAACCTGATTGGTGGCACTGCCTCTTGAAGGGCTGAAGGGCTCTAATTGGCATATAACGCACTATAAATTTATTAGCAGCTTCTGCTTTCCCATTGGCAGACCTTCTCCTGCTAACCACTAGGAAATTACCAGTTTTCAGGAGTTAGTCACTCAAGTCGCACCGCATCTGGGTTTTAAAAAGAAGCCTACATCACCGCTCTTATAAATCCTGGCTTAAAGCTCGTACATCAACAGCCGGCTGGAATTCAGTTGCTTCTGTAGTGGACAACTTGAGCACCTTGTGTTTGTAATTCAACTTCTATCCTCCTTGGCTTGTTCCTCCTTCCCACCTCCTTGCCACAAACCCGAGTTGCACAAAGACCATTAGGAGGCCAAACTAATCAGTTTGGCAGCCCTTGGGCTGCAGCTGCCACAAATCAGAAATCACAAATTTTTTGGCAGTTCACGTTCAGGGCTTTGATGTACTTATTGAGACATTCAGCCCTGGGGCATATCAGGCAGAAGAGGATGTACCTACTATTTCTTTTTTTCAGGAGCACAATAGAAATATTCAGGAGCCGATGTAATTATTTCAGTGATTTTGCTTTTAAGATTGAGTCACAAATTAGAAAATAACATTCACATTTTTCTTCTAATTGGTAACAGATTAGTGATATTTTATCTTTTTTAAATAATTTCCAAATGTGTCCTGAAGAGGGATTTGCAGGGAAGTAGCTGAAAGAGAGAAGGGACTTATGCGCTGAGAGCGCTTGGGCAAGAGGCTTTAATTCTGGCTTTAATTCTGGTACACGGCTTTTAAATCTCTGCACACCTCTCTCTGGAGGTGCTCTTGAAGTGGAACTTGCTGTCACTTTTGGCAGGTGTCTCCGGTACGGATTTTCTTTGCTGTCAGGTTTTATGTGGGTTTCCCACTGTTAAGCACCAACCGTATGGCTTGTAAATCATAAAAGCCTAAAGGTTTGCAAGTGATTAATAGGCAGAGGTGTGCAATTAGAAATGCCTCAGAAGTACTTGAGCACTCGAGTGTCTTTTGAAAGCCAAGTCCATTCCTGATCTCGCATTTGTGGCACATTTGGGCAACCGCAATGTTGCCTGTGCTGTTGTTGAAAACAGGCAAACAAAAAACAATATTGAGGTTTCATTTCTTAGGGACAGAGGAAACCTCGTGGATTTCTGGAGATGTTAACTGCTGAGGATTTCTCAAGTCTCTTTCTCTTTTTAGTCTTAGTTACTCAAGTTAATCCTTCATCTCCTGTGCTTTTTCAGAAATGTGAGCTGATCTACCGTTAGCCTTTTTTAAACTAATTATCGTTTGTGATTTCAGAAAGGCATCAAACACCTACAACCCACTAAAACTGAGGTAAAGGGAAGTCTCGTCTCTTGACAGACAGGGAGAATACTTCAGGAGATCTAACTTGCCAAGACAAGCATCATTTTTACTAAATAAAAATAGTCATGAAAAATGGAAGAGTCTGATGACATTAACAATTTCTGTAGAGACCTTAGCATTGGTGAGATGTAAGAGGCAACCAAAGCAGCTGAAGAGCTGCGTTAGAGGTGGAGTAGTGGAACAGGAAAGGGTGTGTTGGTGGAGAAGGGAAGATGTGTCAGAGAGGAAGAGGAGGGTATGGGCTATATTGGAATTGCTGATGGGGAGATGTTGGAAGGTGAGGGGAGAACTCCAAGTCACTAGGGAAGAGTTGGACAGTGGGGAGAGGTCCCTGTAGCATCTGAAGAACGTGGGTCAAAGAAATGCTGCCCACAAGGATGGTCCAGGTACTTCCCAGTCCTCTAAATCTTCAACTGCCAACATGCCTGCCTTCCACTACTGACTTCTGCAGAGCAAGCATTTGTTTTTATTTGCTTGCTGCTCAAAATGTGTTTTCCTTCACAGTCTATGCTCAAATACAATGTTTATTACTTGTATTTTCTCTTTTATGTCTTATATAAATTCAGTGTAATGTTGAGGGGTTTTTTTTCCAAATACTCCAGAGTGTCATCTTATTGCTTCTGCTGGAATTAAGATAATATTAAAGCCCCCTGAAAGGGCTTTTGTTGTTCCTTGTAAACCAAACTATAGGATTGCTCAGGAGTTATTGGTAACAAAAGGATCAAAATTGTGAAGAAAAATTTTAGGTCTCTGTGAAGTGTTATAATTAGACTGTCCTCTTCCAGTTCCCAGTCCTTGGGTAAAGATTGCATTCCCCTTCTCTAGCCCACAACATACTTTTTCCATTTTGGATCGTTGAAGCCACCTTTGTGTGCTAAGCAAGATCTCACTTGAGATCTCTTTAATTTCTACACTGTAAGTTTTTCAGCCCTTTGGGTGGACCTCAGAGGGTTTTTCCCTCCCTCTCATTATTTATAAGGCATTGGTGCACTCATAGTTATGCTACTTCTCCACTTTACAGCATTATGAGCAGAGGAAAAGCTCCATTTCTCTTCTCTCATCTGTTTATGATGTGATACGTTCCAAAGCAGATCACATCAGCGACTGTTATGGTATCCTTAATGCTCTGTGATAGTCGCAGCACGGGAGGAGCCGCTGGAAAGCACATCGCTGATGTATGTCCCTGTTACATGCCACATTACTCAGGGTCTGTGGGAACCTCACTTGGCGACCTCGCTCTGTCTCTCACCTGGCACAGATTATTGAGATTTATGCATTGAAATATTTGTATGTCACTTCCCCCCCCTCTCCTTTGAATACTGTATAAGAGCTTCTTCTAATATGAATATGAAAGCAGAAGCCTGGTTTGGGGTGAAAATAGCTAGATTTTTGTACATAAATAACCAAGATAACAGATTACCTTTGTTTCCACAAAATGTTTCCTAATAGTTCGGTTTTAGTTCCATTGTCTGTTCAAAACTACTTCCATGTTTTGTGTGAAAATTGATTTCAAGTGGAATTTTTTCATATCTTTTCCTAAAAAGGGAGGGGGAAGTATGTAATGATTTCTTGAGCTATATATATAAAATAATACTGCATGAAGTATAGCCTTCCTACAGGAGAAAATTAGTGTTAACAAATTGCGAATTAATGGAATCTTCTAAATTGAGTGACTGTATATCAAATTGTAAACTGAAATTTCCAGTCTGTGTTTCAGTATTGGCATATATGCAATTTGATTTATACACTTAAGGCATCAGGTTAAGTATGGTTACACGTGAATAATGAAATGCATTAGATACATGTTTGCAATTAGATACTCTGCATATATATGTATATATATTACTACAAACAAGCAAGAAGCAAGTATACTCCATGGCTTTAGCATTTTCATGCAACTGTTGTAGAGCAGCTTTTGGCTTTTTTTAGGTAATATTTGTAGTATGGCCAAGCGTTGAGGTTGGCCACCCAAGAAATGGAAGCCGTTTCATGTTTGTATCCACAACCACACAGTGATAACAGTAATATGTTTTGGGTTAAATTTTTTGTGGATATTTATTTGCTTGTACGTCAATATCGAGGTAAAAGGAATTGGACCATGAATTCAGTAGGTTTTCTGTTGGTCAGCAGAGGGTGGGTGGAAGGGAGCGGTCATTCATGGCTGTTGTATTCCAGATTCTCATAAGGTCTCTCCTTGTGCATCTTAGCAGAAACCCATCTTCCTCCACTGTTCACAGTGCTTTTTTAATTGTTTTCACCAAGCTAAGTGTTTAAAATCCTTAGAGTTCACCATTGTTAGGTTTTTTCCCTCCTAAATGTTGCTGGCAATGCTGTTTAAAAAAAATTCTGGGGGTTTTGGGGTTAGTGGAAAAGTACAATTTGTGGCATTCTTCAAGCTTTTTGTTAAATCTCTAGGGACTGGTTTCATTTCACATAGTTGCACGAACAAAAAGCGCTTGGGTTTGTGTTGAGGAAAGACTTAACCAGCTTGCAGGGCTTATAGTTGTCACACTTACGATCTTTATTCTCAACTTAATAAGCCTTTTCTTCGTATCTGCAGTATTCCCTACCATTGTATGTCACATAACTTTATACTGAGTAAATGACAGCTGTGATATATTTTATCGAGTATACCTTAAAAATTATTAGATTGAGTGTTGTGCAATCAAAACATAAGTTTGCTGCAATTTTATGTGATATATCAGAGACCACAATTGCAGGATATTTATCTGAAAAGCTCGAAATCCGTAAACCTTGATGTCTTGGCCAGGCTGGTAATTAACATTGTGCAGTAATAAATCCTGCAGGCGTCTTAACACATAAGGGAGAGCTGCTGGTTACTCCGTGGCATGACTGGAAGGTTAACCTAGAAGTGCAGAAATAATAGCTATTTTGGAGCCCTACGTAGGGGGATGCTGTCAAAAGAAAGGGCGAAGAAAGTGGAGAAGCTCTGCTGAATCCAAATTATGATTATACTGGTAAGTGTCATGCAAGACATGATTAATTTGAGAAGCACATTCAGCTTTGCACGTATGAGCAGTCTCTGTCCGTCATGCACAGTAGGGCTTTTTTTTTTCCTCAAACACACAGCTGTAAAAGGAAAACTGAAAAATGTAGTAGTAGAGCTAATGGTAAAGAAGACCCTGACCTGTGGGCTTCAGAAAACAGCTCCCTGACAGTGCGAGGTGCTTTGGGGAGGCTTCTGATGGGAAACAGCCTTTATTTGTGTCTTTTGGGGCTGGTGTTTTGGTTGTTTGAATAGGTCTGATGGCAGGAGAAATAATTTGAGTTTGGAATATTTCTACAGCACTGGATCGTCTCTCTCTGCTCCTCCTGGCTGGTGGACAAAACTTTGCAGGTTTGACAGCAGGTTGAACTCCATCCTCAGCCAGATAACTTCCCTGGCAAAGACGGTAATTAAATAATTTCCAAGCTGGGTTACCACGCTGCTCGCCTGGAGGGCCCTGGTCCAGAGTCCAAGACAAGACGTGGGTTGGCTCATCTGCAGCTTTCCTATAGGGCTGCTCTTCGTCCGTCAGGGATGTTTAACTTCTAAGAAGTAATAAGCTTAATAGGTTGACTTTATTTAATTATTAATGATCCCTTTCTGTCCTTACAGCTCATAAAACACCCTGTAGGTTGGCAAAACACTCATAATATTGATCAGGAGCCAGAGAGATATTTATTTCCTCTTTGCCCCAGCGCACATAAATCTTGGTCCTTTGCCTCCTTTTCCTCGGCAGGCGGGATTTACAGTGGCCTGTTTCTTAAAAGCTTTTCGTAATTAAGGAATAAATGCCTATCGGTCTTTGTTTGCTGTCTGGAGCCCTCTTGTTTGCCGGGGACCTATATATCCCTGGTGGGCTTGTGCGCCTTCCCCCTTAGCAACGCAGCTGGGGAGAGAAGGCATGCATGCTAGGAAGCAGTCAACTGCTAAGCACTTACTTTGCAATAGAGTGGGGTCTTCTCCTGCAGAGAGAGGAAGCCCCTGTGTTTTCTCAGCATATTGTTCCCAGCTCCTCTTCCATGCCTCTCCTCCCAGTTCCTGCTTTGCTTGGGGCAGGAAGATACTTTGGAAATTCCTTGCTGCTAGCTCTTTCTTCTTGCCTTCTCCTCTTCTCCCCCCCTTGCTAGTTGCAATTAAAAACATCATAAACCTTTACCAACATTTCAATCCTGTTTCCCCCCAACCCCGATGTTTCTCTTTTACCCATTCCAACGTTGCATCGCCGACTCTGTCTAAAGCGATGTGGTTTATCAGATGCATGCCGGGTCATCGCAAAGGGGTTTGTTTAAATGGCAAGTCTCGGCACAACCGGCTGCCTAGCACTGGTCGTTAGGTGATGCTTCTTGCATGCTAGAGCACAAAGCTAATGACACATTCTGAGACTCTCCAGGAGTTTGGGAGGTACGGGGGTTAGATTTACTTTATTTTCTTGGAAGAGACACATTAATCTTGTCAGCTGGCCAACAGGAGAGAAAATTTGGCAGTGCTCTTGCTGAGCTGGCCAGGTTACTACTGCATTAAATGGTTGTACTTCAGTGAGCAACCAGAAACGGCAACACATGGGCACGGCACATGTATGGCAATGCTAGAGAGACCATTTAGAGGCCTCCTCAGTTAGACAATTATTTTCTTCAGCAAAGGAGAAGAAAAGATAAGAAATTTGAAAGAGCTTTTTAGTGTTGTCAGAAGTGTGGAGAATAAAACTTCACTTCAAAATGCCTGCACCAAGCCTTGCTCAGTATTTCTGACTGTGGGAAATCAATGCCTCTGCTGTGGCAAATACCTGCCATCCATTACATTTTTGATGCAACCTTTCAAAATTTCATCGCACCTTTTAACAGTGAGTCATTTTAGGTAACAAGCTAGTGACGCAGCATTTCGGTCATCCTTGCTATCGCTTTGGTAAGAACAAGCCTGCTCTTGCATTGGAGCTGTTGAATTTTGATGGCAAGTTCTCAGGCTCTCCATCCACATGCAGTTGCCTACACAACCAGTTCTGAGTCACCATATGAATGCGGCTTTTATTTCCACCCTGCACATCCTTTTCATGTTTGCCTTTCGTGCCTCTCCACCAAGCATACGTGAGGGACAAATGAAGTTGAAGGCAGAGGTGAATGGGAGCAAGGAGGAATAGGATAGACAGTTGATAACAGTGATATGAGGCTCCTGCTTGGATTTTTCGGGTGTAAAATCGCACGCGTTTAACTGAGGTGGAAGAGCCACACGATGCACTATACGGGGCTGAGCTGTGTAGGACGTGGGCTCCCAAATGAGCATCTCTGCTGCAAACCCACAAGTGGAGAACACAGTGTAGCTCCTGGAGCAAAGCCGTGCTCTAAGCAAATCTGTTTTT
The DNA here is from genome assembly GCF_000708025.1 of Charadrius vociferus. Lineage (NCBI taxonomy): Eukaryota > Metazoa > Chordata > Aves > Charadriiformes > Charadriidae > Charadrius > Charadrius vociferus. Next base: position 543,703 of record NW_009648960.1, read on the forward strand.
TATATTCTGTCATGCTACCTAGTTAGCCCTCCCCCTCACAGTGCCCAGTATTTATGTTTCCAGATAATAATGATGTGATGTGGCTGGCAGAGTAATTTAAATAATTGGACATTATCTTGAGAAGCAAGCACCTAATTAGATCAAAATAAACTGAGAACTGAAATTTTCATCTGTTTCTAATAACCCTTTACCTATGTACTGTATCGCTGCCGTAGCAGAGATTTCATTATTCACACCACTGTGTGTGTACTTAGAGTTCACTAGTGATGGAGACTCCTGCAAGACCAAAGAGCTTGGTGGTATTTTTTGGCCAAGGCTTAGTGGCTCATTCCTCTCCTGGAGTATTTTGCAGTCTTAATCTGTTGTATTTGGCCCTTGTATAACTAGTGAGGTTTGAATTTTGTATCAGCAGTCTGGGTTTGACTGCACAGCTTCAGAGATAAAAGGCTCAAAGAAAGTCTGATCTTGTATTTTTTTTCTTTCTCTAAGTTTACTTAGGATTTTATAATCTATTAATTCCTTATGCATATGCATTGAAAAAATAGCAGCTAGCATGATCACTGAAGAACAGAGAAGTTGGTTTAGTACATATGAGGAAGAGGCAGCTCACACATTCTCCAGCGTTAGGTAGCATAGGGACCATCTGAGCTCATGATGATGTTGCTTCTCCAGCACACTTGCTTTAATCTGGTCCTGAGAAAAGGACTGCTGGATTTTAAAAGTTCAGTAAAAGAGTCTTGTTTTGACTTTCATAACTACAGCTGAAAGTCTCTAGTGTTGAGGGGGTCATTTAGAGTGGAAGCTACCAGGATTGCAGCTAAAGGAAGAAAACATGGGAAATATTTACTAGCCGATGTACATTTCCTTTATTTTTAGGGATTGGTTTGGTGTCTTTCTCCTGATTAGTTGCTCTCCCTCACATTTCCTCATGCTCTTATTCAGTTGATTTATTTAAAGGTATGTCAGCGCTGGCTGAAATGAAACACTGTGCCTCCTCTTCCTGCTTATTGCTGACCGCTCCAATAATTCATTTTTTAGCTCATTAGCTAACAGGGGATGTGAACAGTGGTCCTCCAGGGAACTGCAATGAGGTTAAGTGATCTACTGCTGACAACTCTGCTCTTGGACTGGCCTTCCTTGGGGGAAATGAAACCTCAACCAAGACAAGCTGTGGATCCCAGAAGTGAAATTGGGGCATCAGAGCAACAATTACAGTATTTATGTCTTGTTGTCGGGATTTCTAAGATGAATGTGAGCGGCAGAGCTCACAGGACTTCCTGTTAAAAATGAAGTGGTTTGTGCCAGAGATGGAGGGAGGACGTCCGTGGACGTTGGCTTACTAGATACTCATTCAAAAACAATCCCTCTGCATTTTGTCTGTCTGTGAGACGTGGGCAACCGTGCTTTTCCTCCTACATCTATGATAAAGTTTCATTTTCTACCAGGAAGTGGAAACATTGTATCTTTCTTGTGCCCAGTTTGTACAGCTGAATAAGATCTAAATCCCATTCAATAGCTGATGTCAGTGACATGCTGCCCCCAAATGTCTGAGGCTTTTAAAACACCTGTATTTTTGTTCGTAGTGTTTGCTGTGTTCCCACCACAACCCTTAATGTCAGTCCAAAGGTGGAATTTGGCCTTAATGAATTAAGTCTTTTGGTGCCTTGCATGGTCAAGAAAAATCAGGCAAGCTTTCTGAAAAGGGAAACTCAAGTAGGGTAAAATAAGCACATGTGAAGGCTGATTTTTTAGGTGAGTGTAGCCCAGTGGGACAGCCTGCTGCTGGCTACAGGGTCCTGCTCTGGCCAACCATGCCAGTGAGCATCTCCTGAGGGACACGACATCTCCTTAGCTGCTGCCTGGCTCTGCAACAGATTTCCTCCGATGAAGGGGTGAATCCTGAGCAGACCATACAGTCAGCATTAATGCAGAGCGTTTATGGGTTACTTGATCATACTGCAAGAGAGTTCTTTAAGGAAGGACCGTTTGTATCCTCTCCATCGCTAATGCAAGTGGCAGCATGTCCCCCTTCCTGTTAGATTTATTTTTAAAGGGCTTTCCTGTTCTTTTCCCAGCGTTTTGAGACAGTAGGATAAACCTGAGCGGGACTGGGTCAGGTCTATCCCACTTAGTTGCAGACTTGTCTGATCTGACTTGACTTTGTGCTGCTCCTGTGCAACACACGGCAAACGTGAAATTCATGCCGATGAATTTGTAAACCAGCAGACTAAAGCTCTGAAAGCCTCCACCTGAACTTGGCATTTACTGTCTCTGTTCTGCTACATACCATTGCATTATTATTAAGGTTTAAGATTAATTAGGAGTGGAGGGACACTTGTATAAAACAGCTTGATTTCTAAACAGAAAGGGACTTCTGTTCAAGCGATGGTGAGTGCAGCAACCGATGCTCTGATGGGAGCCAAAAGTTACTATCACACAAAAGATGGTCTGGAGGAGAGGGGGAGTTCACTTGCAGATGCTTGACTAGACTAAAAAAATGTATTAGTTATGTGTCTGAGGTATATTTTGCCTTTAGGACGTATGGGGGTATGAAAAATAAATTCCCTAAACCCTGATGTGTACCACTGTTGTAAAACAGCGCAGGTGGAATCACTTCATTTTTCAGTCTGGCACATTTTAAACGCGTAGTGGATATATTGGTTATACTCTCAATACCTCTATATGCGTTTAAAAAAACATGCAATGCTTGCTAAACTTCCATGAAGGTACTCTAAATGGATACTGGAACTAGAACTGTTGTAGTGTTGCAACAGTTTTATTGTAAATAATTGCAGGTATATTACTTTATCCTCCTGGTGGCACTGGTTCTGGTTTGTTTTTTTACCTTAAAAAAATATAAATACAAAAACATGAATTAGAGATGCAGTAGTAACAGAAGTCCCTTTCTTCCTCCTCTCCATCTGGAATACATGAAATGATACTCTGTTTATCAGATCCTGGCATCAAAGGTTAATTTGCATCTCCCCAAATGTGGGGGGGTTTTGGTGTGTCTTTTAGCTTGCAGGAGTCATTCAAAGGTTTGATTTAAACGAAGCACTCTTTGTGTTAATTTTCTGTTTGCACTTTTTCTCTGAAAAAAAGCCCTGGTGGACCTGTTTGTAAGGTAAATTGCGGTGTGGTAGAGAAGCGGATGCTTTGGGAAGCTGTGCCTGAAAGCATCTGGGGAGGTCAAAGCAAGGTCACTCCACATGTACCAGGAAATGATGCAAAACTAATCCAGATTTGCTGTTGGAAGGATCTGTTTACATAAGTATTTAAAAACAGATTAGGGCTAACCTGACACTAGATTACTGTGAGTAGTGTAAACATGGCTGAAAGGCGTAAACAGAGCTTTGCCTTTTGTACTCCAGAGGAGAAAATCTGTCACCAGTAACAAGTTGCCTGGCGTAGGTGATGTATACGGTTTTCATAGGCTGGACAGATTACCTGAGGTACCTCTAAATGGGACTTTGTCTAGGGCTAGATCTCTTAGATCATATAATTGTATGGTAATTTTTTTAATGGAGAGTTGAGAGGCTTGTTTGTAGTCCTTGTTATCCTGTAACCTAATAGCATCCAGAAAGCTTTTGATAGTTCTTTGACATATCAGGAGGAAATGGTGCTTCAAAGTATTGTTTTGGTGGTTTGCATTTTGGAAAAACAAACAGAGGAACCATCCATACGCCTTTTGCATTGGAAACATTACTCCACTTGTAGAAGGAAAAAGCACCCCTGCAAGATGTGTTTTTCAGGACTTGCACTCCCATCTGAAAATGCAAGCCCAGGTGCTTGGTTACTTCTGGTCGTAGATACAGAAATTGGGTGTGTTTTCTGGAACTTATTTTGCAGCCCACCTTAACCCTAACGTGGAACCAGGCTGCCTGTGTTGTCTTTGGTCTTTCTGGTGGTGAGGGCTCTTGCACTGACCTCTTGCCAGCCCTCAGGGAAGTCCACGGGTTTTTAAAACCTCCTGGCTGTTGTGATCTTACGACCCCATGCTCACGGCATCTGCCTAGGGGGGATCTCGGACATTGCAGTAATATGACTCGGCAGCGATGAGATGGGTGACACAAATATCGCTGCAAAGATAAGGTTTGGATTAACTGTTTCTATGGGGGCTTTCTTGCCAAAAATTTGAAGGTGGAATAATTTTCTTTTTGGCTGACTGCTGTTTGCTAGCATACCGATAGCTGAACTGCCACCGTTCAGAGGCAGTGAAACAAGGTTAGCGTAACGTATCTCCTTTGGCTCCTCTAGGGAAGAAAAAGAGCGCTGGATACGTGCGAAATATGAGCAGAAGCTCTTCCTTGCCCCACTGCAGTGCCTGGAGCTTTCTCTGGGCCAGCATCTCCTGAGGGCTACAGCCGAGGAGGACTTGCGGACAGTCATCCTGCTCCTTGCCCATGGGACCCGGGAAGAGGTGAACGAGACCTGCGGAGATGGTGACGGGCGTACTGCCCTCCACTTGGCGTGCAGGAAAGGAAATGTGGTATTAGTGCAACTCTTGATTTGGGTAAGTACTTGCTGTCTGGGCAAGGGGGCTGGCTGGGTTGGCTTTTGCTTGGCTTTGCACTTCAGCAGGATGTATCCAACCTCCAACCTGCAGGTTCCACAAAGCCTTTACTGATGTCGCGAGTCTAGATGTTCCTCATTGTGTGCTCTCAAAAGACAGCAATGTAACAAAAATGTGTATTTCTGCCTGTCTGCTGCTACTTGATGGAGAGTAAAGGAGAGCATAGGAAATGAGGAAGGAGAGATTTCCCTAGCACCTGTTTGAAACACTACCATGGCAAGTTTTGTTCCACACATGAGCCTCTCCCTGTAGAAACCTTACGTGACTCAGTGCTGCACACGTCAGGCTAATATCCTGCCTGCTGTCTTCTCCCTCTCCCTGTCCTCAGTTACGTTCAAACCAATCTGTCCTGAGTCCACTCCCTCCATTTTAATGCTCTGTTGGCACTGCAGCTTCCAACAACACATCTCTTCTTTTTGTAGTATGGCGTCGATGTGATGGCACGCGATGCCCATGGAAACACAGCGTTGGCCTACGCCCGGCAGGCCTCCAGCCAGGAGTGCATTGACGTTCTCCTCCAGTACGGCTGCCCCGATGAGCGCTTTGTCCTCATGGCCACTCCAAACTTGTCCAGGAAGAACAATAATCGGAACAACAGCAGTGGAAGGATGCCCACCATCATCTGAGGAGCTCAGTCATGTATTCGCTGACCTGAATTACATCCGCAGCCTCATATTCCTCCATCCCCATCACAGCTCTGCTCTGTGAGTCTGGTAACTCTCCTTTTCCCTTTTCCTTTTGGTACACCCCTGTCCCATGCAGAAACGGCACAAGGGGATGAGAAGGAGCAAAAGGGGCTGCAGGGAAAGCAGTTGTTTCAGTGACAGCTCCCGAATGATGGAAACAAGCAGGAGAGAGCACGTGGGTTGAGCAGGACACGCCGCACTTGGCACTAGGACCATGGGAGAGCAGTCATCCCCAGGGGAGACGCAGGCTCCCTGAGTGTGGAGGAAAGGGGCAGAGGGAGAGGCGAGCGAGAGAAGAAGGAAGGAGAGATGGTGACTTTCCGTAACTGACAGTTAAGCACATCAGTACATTTCACCTCTACCAAACGCGACGCCTGGATTTCATTCTCTTCTCTGAAGAGCTTGACGGCATAAATCAGAAGCAAGCACAGAGTTTGTCAGGTTTGAAGCTCCTATGATGGTATGTGTCAAATCAGTTGTAGCTAATCTGTCCGGGGAGAATACTGGCTTCATTACACTTGTATAGTTGAGTTCTTCCAGCATTACCGCTGTTTAATAGAACATGATTAGTCATCACGGAGAAAAAAGCATATTAGCTGAGGAGGTAGTTACATGGCACGCTTCGGTGATTGCTTGGATGTGATTGCAATATTCTTAGAAGCATCATATTATCTCAGACATGTTCTTTCAACCCCTTGGAGCCCTCCTTTCTAAATTCACTGTCATAATTTAGTATCTGTTTAATTTTTCAGTCCAAAGAGAGGAAATGAGTTGCTGAGTGTTATTTGACTGCAGTCTCCTTGGTGTAAAAACAAAATGGAAAAAATAAATAAGAGTAACTATGAAACACAAAAAGGAATAATGAATACCGCTAAGGAAAAACATTTCAAGTACCTTTAGTGAAATTAATAAACGCATTAAAGGCTAATATTTTTTCAGCCAGCAAAAATAGGTTCTGTCATTTTGCCAAGGTAAATGTGTTGAGTTTTTGGTCACTCCTGTGATGCATTGCCTAACTTATACAGATTTTTGTATTGTGTCTCTAGATTATATGTATGTAAAATCTATTTGAATAAAAAAAACATAAATATGCATTGATAATTTTTTTGTACAGAAAATGACATCTCTGTTAATTTATAAACTGTAATGGATGTGAACTAAATAATGTGCAACTAGTTAGGATCTGTGGGTTACAGATCATTGTACGTTGAAAATATTCCCAGCAGTGAACTCTTGTTTCCATCGCAAGCCTTTGAGGAACATATCAGAAGATTATGGCACATTTGGCATAGAAAAAAAAAAAGTGTGCGAGACCTTTTAGAAAGGAAGAGGCTGTTTCTCAGCGCTGTAAATATATTTTAGTCCAGAAGTCACAAAGCTTTCACAAGCCAAGACAAAAAGCCCTAGCCTGGCTGTGGGAAGATCAGATTTGATTAAGTTCAGAATTGATAGCCTTCACCGTGGCGGGCAGGGCATGGCTGCACTTGACTCCCAACTTGGCTGTGTTCTGGAAGAAAAATGGCTTGTGAAAGTAGCCTGGACAGTTCATTTGAATTCCAAGTTTTAATACTTGATTTGATTATTTTGGTATTACTGGGCAGATCCCAGCTTCTCCTGTCTTCAACGAAGTAAGATTCTGGCACGGGGAGGCAGGCTGTATGGTTTTTGGCAGGCAGAAAAGTGATTTTTTTTTTTTTTTTAAGTGGCATATGGCAATGTGAAGATGGGGGAAGGGTATATCACAGAGAAAGTTGAAAACTCAACTGAATTCGATGGCAAAGGAGCAATTATGTGAAGGCAGTGAGGTGCACACAGCATAGTAATTTGCAAATCTACCTACTCACATGTATTTCCCAAGCCTTCAGTGGTGCTCTTCCTTGGGGCTCTGGATTTCATTTGGCATACAAATGGCAGGAGCATAGCAATTGCTGAATAAACTCTATGTGCACAAAATATGAAGGAAAAAACATAATCTGATTATCTTAAGGAAAAAAGATCAGAAAATTATGGATTTGAGGTGAAGTCATCAAACTGTAGAAGAAAAGTGAGCCTCAAGGTGGAAGCACAAGAATATTGACCAGCTTTTCCTATTCAGTGGTGTTCTTATTTTGTACTTTGTTACTGTATAGAACTTTGACTATTTGGGGGGGGGGACCTTTCTTCAACCGGCCTAGGCCTGCTGCATCAGAGTAAGTCTACAGCTGATTCTCTTCATACTGGGATAATTCTGATTTTTTTTTTTTTTAATTGAGGAAGGGCATCTGTTATAATTGCTATTTCTCCATCATTCCCATGCAGCTCCCTGATCTTTGGTACTGACGGGTGGTCCTTCAGTGACGGGACAACCCATCTCATGTGCAGCTGAAGGGGATGCTGTGAAGCCCACTGTGTCTTGGTGCTCACAAGCTTTACACGGCTACCGGGGGGACACAGCAGGGATTCAGGAATTGTGGCTTGTGGTCCCAGAGGTGCTATAGCTGCCTGCAGTTCCCCTGGGAGCATCAAGGGCATTTTTATCCGAAAACTAAGTCCACTGTTTCAAATACATGGTAGGCACATTTGTCACCATTAAGTTCTCAGTGCATGTTCCAGTTCTGAGCTGTTTTTTTTCCTAATTGAACATATTTTCTGTATATAATTTGATGCTTTCTTTGGGCCACCTTCCTCTTGTAAAGCTGAGAGTGATGTTTGAGAAACGAGGGCTACCAAGCTGTCATGCAGATTTCAGGTAGAAGAATTACACACTCCTTTCATAAAAATTTTCTGAAGGCGAACATTGAAAAAACACAGAATATTTTTAGGAGAGGAAATTCCAGTGTACTATAGGAAAAATTATATATCCAGGCTTGCCAACTAACAGCCTCATACTTTAATTAGGCAGTAACACAGTTGCTTTTAACAAACGTAGGGTTTTTTTTCCCTTGGAGGTGTAAGCATTGGCAGTACCTATGTTGAAGTGGCATAGACTATGCGATGACTTCCCCCAAACGTTTGGCGGTCTGCAGGGAGGATACCGGGTCTGCAGGGAGGATACCTGGTCGTGCATGCAGCAGTGATCACTTTGAAAGACAGGAGATCACCCAGCGCTGTCTCTCAAAGTCAGGAGAGACCTTCTCTGGCACTACAGCGAGTGATGCTCCAGCCACAGAACAGACCCCAAGGGTCCATGCCTCTTGGGGTTTGGGCTACAGCATCCCCTTTTCAAATGGGTTTAGTTGGGTGGCTGTGAAACGTTGTGGGGCACCTCCTGAGGTAGTGGGACTGGCCGCCTGGTGAGGAAGTTGGGCCAGTATAGACTTCATCCCCTTCATACACAGTGAAGCAGAGCAGGGGAAACCCCTTCCCACCACAGCTGAGGGCAAGGATGGAGGAGGTTCTTCGTGGCTGGAGCCCAGACGGGCTTGGCTTTGTGAGCTGAGGTCTCCAGGCTCTGTATGCTTTTCAGGGGATGTGTTTGCACTTTGCAAAGGATGTTCTTGAAGCTGTCCAGGTGCGGAAACAAGCAATATATACTGACACTTGGAGAACCTGCAGGAATCGTTCCCCTTACTGTCACTCTGTTAACTCATCTGTTTTCTGTTCTTCGTCTTGCATTTAGCCCCTCTCGTTGCTTTTATGGAACCCACTTGCCAGGCTGTTTATGCCCTTTGAGCAAGTTATGAGCAAATTAAAAACAAATTGAGATCCAGTCAATAAGAAATCCCAGCAGAAACATGTTAGCTAAAGGTTTTTTCTCCAAAAATGGAGTCTGCAGCTGTGGTTTTCTTTGCATCCCCCTTTTAACCCTTTTCATCATCCAGATACCTTTAAATCCCCCTATCTCTGCACTTTAGCCACGATGACTGAAACACTAGAAGCAAGTCAGCCTTTGCTATTAACATCAGCACTTTCCTTCTATTTATTTTAAGCTAATTGCTGTTGAATGGTGGAGGTGAGTCGGATGTGTTGCATCCGGCATCTGAACCTTGATAGTCCAGGGGTTGAGGATGGTTTACTTCTTCTCGCTGTTTATGAAGAAATAAGATCTAACCTTGGGAAAATTCAGGGTCCTGCCAGTGCAGAGATTTGGCCAAGAGCTCCCATTAGCAGATTTCCGATTTCATCGCTAAAAGGGGGCAGCAGAAAAGCTATTTTTGGAGAATCTTGTTATATCCTGGACTATGTGCTCCTCAGAAAGCCAGGTGAGTTCCACAAAGGTAGAGAGGATTTTTAAGCATTTGGGCATAGCCCATAATAACTGTGTAAACATTAATATTGTTTAATTTGCCATCTTTTCCCCATTTCCTTAAATTATGTGTGTTAGTGGAAAAAAGCTTTAGCTGCACTTGGAGATTTCCCCTGGCCAGAGGAAGATGAGTAACGTAGGGAGAGGAATAGAGGTGAGAATGCAGATACGGGCTTAGAAATGATCTCTGGCACTGTAATGTAGAATAATTAGATTGTATGGGGTTTGGATAGCTTCATCTTTTATATTTGTATGGAGATCGGGAAAAATGAAGTAATTTGTAGTTTCTAGTATAAAGTAGTAATAGTGGAGACAAGCACAGATTTCACAAGGGGGTCCCAAAGGGGCCCTTTCCAAACGTCTCGGGGAGCTGCATTTGCACCTTAACAGGGAACAAATGGTCATTGTGGCTGGAGGGACTCAAGGTAAAGAAGGACAGCGTTGGGGACCAAACTTGGGGCAGCTTGACTGGATAGGAGACAGCTTGCCCATTCCCATCTCATTGTCAAGCGTCTTCGTTTCCCCTCCGGTGGCTGCTACAGTGATGCGTACGTGGGATCTCTGGCTGTTAGGCTTGGATCCTCAGTTTAACATCTCCTTCCATTCTTGGCGATTTGTGGGTAACATTTATTGAGTAGAAAACCATATTTGGATGTTTTTGTGTTTGCTGCGTAGCGGAAAAAAAAAAAAAAACAAACCTCCAGATTAAACTTCTTTTCAAGGCAGAAAAATACTAAACTACCCCAAATTAAAAGGTTCTGCAATGAATTTTGACTTCTTAAATTCTAAGCTACAAAAAGAAGGTTGGTTTGAATGGTTTTATTAGAGAAGAATCTGCTGTTTGAAAAAAATATAGAGGTTATAGAGGAAAATATCCAAAGCTGTAGGTAGGTAGATTTGTTGTATTATGACATTCTAGGTTTTGTTTTGTTGTTTTGCATGGGCCAGTTTTTACAGTAAATATTGGGTGTCTCATCTCATGACAGTTTACCTTGAGTTAACTGAATCTGTCTCACTTTGTAAAGGGAGGTTCAAAGGCTTTTGGCCAAGATTTTGAGGACCTATGAATAGTTCATGTTTTAAGAGGAGAATTGGATGATTTCTGAAAATAAGAGATTAGTTTTGTTTGGTGGTTTGGGGGTTTTTTTTAGAGCCATCTTAAGCCCCAAATCACTAGGCGTGCTTCTGGTCATCTTGGCCCCTGTGTGACAAGGTGACAGCAGGTGACAGCAATATGTGGATGAATTAACTCCCATTATTTACTGTCATTCCCTGAATGTTCAGGGGGACTTTTACTTGTGGGCAGATGAAATAAAAATGTCTTTGTGCATTTCAGCAGTTTTAGCCTCTTCATCTCTGTATGTCCGCCTGTCTCCCAAATCCCTGTGGCATACTCAAGCAGTAGTGGTCGGTTCTGTTGAGAGGCAGAGCTTCAGCTTTCTCTTGACCATGCACTTTCTGGATGTGTGTTCAGCTTCCAGTACTAAGGATGGACTATTTTGCAGTGCTTCAGAGCTAGTAATTTTTACCTGTGTGTTATGTACAAAATGTGAAGGGGGGGCACGGGGGGGAGGGGGGCGGGGAGCTTACAGAGGTCTAATGGCATGCATTTGGGATGACCATGTTGCTTGCTGGCAGTGAATGCACCATGAGCTCTTTTGTGTATCCCCTGTTTTCCAGAACCAAATGGGTTGGGGTTTTTTTTTTGAGAACTGAAGCAGCTGAAAACGCTTTCGAGGTCCTCTTGAATGACAAGGTACAGGGAGTAAAACCCTTCACAGCAGTCAACTTGATAGGGTCTGATCTGTGCTGAAGGCAAACCCCAAGCTCACGCAGGACCAAGGAAGGTTTTTGGTACTGAAGGTGGGTTGTTATCTGGTAACAAGTTCCAAAACTGGGGTTTGAGTTGGGTTGAATTGGTGGATGAAGTGCAGTCAAGGTGGTTTGAGTCCCAAGATAAAGGCAGTGTATCACATGGAGGTTACTAGCTACATGTGCTGTGCATTTGGTGTGCATATGTGTGCTTATATATGCATATATGCTCTACATACTGCTATTAGCAATTGTGGAAATGTACATGTGCACATTTACACATTAATCAAAACCAATAGCTAGAGCCAGGTGTTCAGTTAGATGTTTCTAAATGGACAAGTTTCCCGCTTGAGTAAGACCAGACATTTCCAAGAGTGCAGGAGGCAGGTGCGGGATGGGGGGACACCTGCTCAAGGGATGGAGAGACGCAGGAATATAACATACAGAGGTATTCCAAAAAATCCAGCTCCTTCAGACAGCAACACTCAACTTCAGAAAACCTTTAGCTTGTCCACTGGGACTGAAGTAGCCCCTTGCTTCAGAGAAGAAATCCCAGCTCGCCGGCCCTGGGGGTGTTACTGTGGGAAATGCTGGGGAGGGAGATGCCAAAGGTGAAAAGGACAGAGGACTTGCTGCTCAGAGACCCTTTCTTTTATATAAATTTGCTTGAAACTCAGCTTACTGGCTGAATTTAAATGTGGGACCAATGGCTGCCCTCCTGTAGCTGATGCAGCAGTGCTTCAGGTCCTGATGCTGTTTGTTGGACCGCTGGGGATGACAGTGGTGAAATGTTTCTGAAGAGTGTTCTCCAGGTGGCTCCTTCCCCAAGAGTAGTTCCTCATTCCTCCTTCCATGTGTTCTTGGTCATTAGACTCTGCCCCAAGATTTTGACATGAGGGAGCCACAAACCTCAGCTATAGTGCGCTAAGGCTTTATGTGTACTGAGTAGTTTGGGAAGACTTGACCAAGTGGTGTTCACACCGTTTCTACCCTTGCTTTCAGTTTATAGTCCTATAAGGGGAAATCAATAGGGACAGGGCGAGTCTGGCAGGGCAAGAAGGATGTTTGCTGGAGCTAGGCAAGTATGGTAGGAAGCATGGATGGGTGCGCAGAGATGATGGGAGGATCTTTTATTTCCCCTTCTTTCACCTGTGACAAAGTAATTTCTTTGAAATGCTTTTGAAAACCCCTCCAAGCATTTTTTCCAATGTACGCAGAGATTCAAGATGCGTTGAATCTATGGAGCTTGTTTTGCCAATGCACAGGGGAAATAAGATGTACCCATCCTCTGAAAGCACAGCCCTTTGCTCCATGGAAATGCAAGGTTTCCAGGGGACTGCACATGTTCGGTCCAGCTCTCTTCTACTATTTTAATGTCAAGAGCATCTTTCACTTGTAGATGGCTTGCATAGGTGGGTGCACAAACTGAAGGGGTGTTTGGGAGAGGAGTGCCTTTTAAAACACCAGGGACTTGTTTTGTGCGATGATTGCTTTTGGACTCTAGTTTAAATTGCTGGGGGCCTGATTCTGCAGCTCCTGCTGCCTTAAACCTCTCAACTTCAACGGGGTTTGAGCGTGTACCAAATGCTTTGCTGAGTCCAAGGCAAAACAGCTTTGGGGCGGCAGTTGGGTGTGGATGGGCTGTATCCTGACCTCTCTGAAGTCCGAGTTGGCCCGTGGTTTCAGCAAGGTTGTGATTTGAGGTTCAGTCTAGCCAGCAACTCTGTTTTGGGAAGCACCATCGGCACCACTTGGGAAGCAGATGGGTACGCTGTTTCTTTCTTTTATTCCTTAATACCCTGTGACCTCCTGCAAAAGCTAGATTTTATGTTCGGCCACATTTAGTCCCCAAGTCTTTCAGGTTTTCTGCTTTGTGATGTTTGTCTTTCTGGTTGGGATGGGGAGAAAGGGAACCCAGGTGAGTAGGGACACCTGAGACCTGTGTTTGGGGTAGAGGCAGAAGATACCTAGCACATGGCAGGCTTTATAGCAAGTTTGGGGGTGGGAGGGATTGTCTGTTTCTGTAAATAGTAATGTATAAATGATGACAAGACAGTGTGGAAATTATTAAAAAAATGTCTTTTGTTGTTGTTTTTATATTACCTCATTCAGCAATTTTGTTTTACAATGATTCGATGATGCTTTATTTATGTTGTTTGTACTGTAATTAAACCGATTGACAAACATTTCACTTTCCTCGTTGTTTCATATGATTTTGGTTTGATTAAGTATGCCAGTTTGTATTATGTTTCCCTTTCCTCTCTCTCCGCATTGAGATTTTTGTGTCAGCTGTACAGTATTCTGAAAAATAAAATAAAATAAAAAAAAAAACTAAAAAAAAGTTGTAAAGTACTGCAGAGAGAGGCTGCTATATTGTATAGGTCTCTTTCTAATAAACACAAGAAAACTTGTTTGTCGCAGCTTGCTTCTTTGCTTGAGTCTTCATTGCCGTGTTCTTGAGATATACCTGCCCAGGCCCCACTTGCTCCTCGTATTAACGATGAAATACTGTCACTCTTTGCCAGTAATAAAGATGAAGTATTATCTGAGACCTGGGATGTCAGAAGAGCCAGTAATGGTGCAAATTGATAAATTAAAAAGCAATAAGTCAGCGGGACCATAATGGTGTATATCTAAGAGTTCTGAAAGTGCTTATGAACTGAATGACAGATCTCCCAGCAAAAATATGCGAGCTTTCATTAAAAACAGTTATTCTCCCCGAGGAAGAGAGAGTAGTAAATGTTGCACCTAGGCTTTAAGAGTCTCTGGAGGAGATCCAAGGAATTAGGCCAGTAACGGTTACATCTGTATCTTCTAAATTGGTTGAAATGATCATTTAAAATAAGAATAATAAAACATCTTTAAGGTCATAATATGGTATGGTCTTATCACTTCTTTGAAGGAAAATCATGGCTCTGTATTAGGCATCTCTGAACAAGTTGTTTAAAGCATTGAACAGTGGGCAACTGATTGGCATTTATTTACATTTTTAAAGGTCTTGGCCCAAGTACATCACAAAAAGATATCGGCGATCTAAGTAAGCCCAAGGAGAAGACAAAATATTGCCCTGGTGCAGAAAGTGGAGAGGTGGGATGGAGAGGGAAGCAAAAGGTGATGGTGTTTCACCTGAGCAGCATAATTAGCCACATGCCAGAAGGGTCCCTGCCAGGACCAGTGTGTCTCAATGGGTTGGCTATACGGTTAGCCATATCAATGGCAGCAGAAAAACTACGTAAGGTCAAGAGAGCTGCGGGTGGGTACACAGAGAATAGTAGATAAAAATCAGTGAGTGTTCATTAATGGGAGAAAAGGGGAGATAACTTAAATAACATGCCCTGGGGTAAAGAAAGAAATGTAAGATTTTAAGACCCATAAGGGCACCATGGAGCAAGACAGCTTATGCTTGTCCCACCTTATAAAAGGCACGGAGAAATTAGGGATATTCAGAAATAAGTAGAGGTGAATAAGTAAGAAATAAGTAAGAAGAGTAGAGCTATGAAGAGGTGAAAAAAGTGGGGAGTTTACCTCAAGAAGAGACATAAAGAGGGGGATATGATAGCCATAGATAAGCAGTGGAGAAGTGGCAGATTGGGGATGTCTCTTTTCCTGGACTTGCACCCAACATGGTGCATTGACTGGTACCAAAGGGGAGCACAGTTAAAACCGATACCAAGATGAATGGGCTCTCCAATGCATCATGGACCAGAGACCTTGTTGCAGTGGGATTTTGCTCAAGAGAAGACCTGGCCAAGATTAAAAGGTGAGCTCGCATCTTCACACACTGAGCTGGACTGCCCAGAGTGTGGGACTGGGTTGTTCTTTGGTTTTAAGTCTGCTTGTGCCTTGGCCTAAATTTGTTCGTTCCTCAAGTTATTGCCCATCCCACCAGGTCTTCCACCTGCAGGGAGCTGGTGGCTCTGTCCTGTCCGATGGGGATTTGCTTGGGGCACGGGAGAGGTTTTCAGTTTCCTTTTCTGCTCTTCAAGTGCTCCAGGGAGGCTGTAGCAGCACCGTGGGGGATGAAAAACTACAGGACTGCTTGTGGTTGGTTTGGGTTTTTTTCTTTTTTGGGGGTCTGTGTTACTGTTTTGTCATGCAGCAACTGTATGCCTTTGTTCTTGCAAGGTTTTCCCACCCGGTTTGACCCCATCACGCTTCTAACCAGTGCCGAAGCAGGACGTGCGTGCTTTGTGTTCTCCCCTTCTGCATTTGAAATGTGAGCTTCAAACGTGGGAGAACTTGTTTTGGACTCCCTCTGGGTGTAAAGCTATAGTAGTACTTTTTTCAGGAACCATCCATCCCTCCCCTCTTTTGCCCTCCTACAGGGGTATGGGGTTTGATTTCGTGATGGGCATGGCTGGCCACTCTCTCCCTCTAACCACCCTCCTAAGATCTGGCTTCTCCTGGAAGATCCTGGTGCCAGAGATGGTGGAGCAGATTTAAGGATGTCTTTCATTCCCGCATTTCTCACCTACCCCAAGACCACCCCCATGTACCCCTGAAATGCTCTCAGCTGGTGGCATTCACAGTTGCCTTGGAAGAAAAGAAAATATCCTACTGCAAAACAACGGGGGTCAGAAAGAGCTTTTGAAGGAAAACTGTTGATTCCCATAATGACAGTAGGGGGAAAGCCCCCTTTTATTCTTTTTTTTTTTTTTTTTAAGAAAAAAGCAATTACTGTAAAGATGGGACTGTTGCTCTGCCATAAGGCCTTGCTGTGTGTTTCCACCCTTGCCTACAAAGGATTAGCTTTCATGGATACTCGGAGCATCAGCTCAAGAAACCTGCTTCAGAGCGCAGAAGATGCTTGCTCTGTAGGTACCACATGCTTTTAGCCCTCATTCAGAATATTCCCTTGGAAGTTTTGCTGTTTCTTATTTGTTCTTTAACACAAATCCAAGCTGGTGTGAAGGGAGCGATGGGATGAGATGATTGAGGAGAGCACACACAGCAATCACATGCAATGTGATGGTAGGATGGGGCTGACCCTCCCTGGTAAAGAGCTTTGTTTTCCAGAAGAGAGATGAGCTCATCCAAATTCAACTGTTTTCATAAACAGAAGTTAGGATTTTATGCTTCATGAATATCAGATAAGAGTAGCCTTAAAGACCCAGGTCAAAGATCCACCCACACCAACACTTTTTCTCCACCTGTGACCAAAAGCCAATGCTGGAGGAGAGTGTAAAATCAAATTATACGGGGCTTTTGCTGTGTATTTCCCTAGCCTCTAACAGTTTAAAATTCAGGGACTTCCAAGCCCAAGTTTTCAGTGAGTTTAGTAATCCTCAGTGGATTTCTCTTCCATCAATTAGGCTGATCCCCTGAAGCTCTTGAAAGCTTTGGGCATCCACAGCATCCCGCATCAAGCAGTTCCTCAGCTGAACCCCAGTGGTGGGGAAGAAGGACCACCATCTTCCTCCTGCCTCCCCTCCTCCCGTTGCAGTACCCAGGGGAGGAAGGGTGGCAGTGGTTTGGAGTGACTTGGCCCTATTTATCTTCCTGAGGACCCTTCCCAGGGGCAGCACAGGTCACTTGTGGCCAGAGTTGCTCAATGACTTGGCAGCGGGAGGTGGAAGTGGTGTCCAGAGTTGCTGCTCGGAAACTTGACATTACCCTGACTGTGAAAAACTCAGCAGAAATCTGGGCTGGGGAGCAGCTAGTTCCACACAAAGCTCTTCTGAGCCCAGCATCACCTGCCTTAGAGCTCATCATTTTGCCCTTTTTTCTCTATTTGTATGATGGATCTGAGGCAGGTTATACTTGCAGGGAGAAGCTGGCAATGTGGTTTTTCCCCAGTGAAGCTTTCCTATAGGATTGTGATTCCCACCGGAGCAATGCCCAGAATATGACTTTGGAGAATCATTTAGGTTGGAAAAGACTTTTAAGACCATTGAGTCCAACCACAAAGAGAGAGCACATTAGGAAAAGGCTGTTACTCCTGGTGAAACCACTGAACGTGCAGCAGGAAAACCACAAACCTACAGCAGGACTGGGAAACCCACCAGGCAGTCATTTTTCTCTCCTAACATCTAGTAAAGTCCTTAATTGGCCAATAAATGTGGTCACAATAACTGCTCTCGATGCGCAGCGCCGCTGCCAGCAATTAGCACTTATTTATTTGCATTCTGCCCCCACCGATCTCCGCTCCCCGACTTCCAGATCTGTTTGTTTTTAAGCCAGAGAGACTCCCTGTGTTTGCCAAAGAGAGGATGAGAAGAGCTAAAGCGGGGGAAGAAAAAAGGTGGTGCTGTGCCATGGGGCAGGAGTGACGGAGGGATGCAGAGCTGCAAAACCATCTGCAGGGCTTTGCCATTGCTCAGGGAATTAACGTTGGGCTCCCCGGGAACGTAATGTGCCTGGGGCTTGCACAAGTCTTTTAAGAAATGGCTCGGCACTGGTGCTACCGACACTTGAGGGCTGCTTGTTGCTCAGTTGGAAGATAACCTACTGATCACCGTTTGCAGTAGAAAATAATCATTTATTGTCATTTTGGCATGGGAGCAAACAATTCACATCATTTTGGAGGATTAGCGGGAATCAGAGGCTAGTTATTTCCATCTAATGAAGTGAGGGCTGGCGTGCCAACCGACCTCAAGTTGCCAGAGCCGGAGGAAGGACACAGTAGAAAGACAAGAAGATGCCCGATGCCCATCGGCAGCTGCCAAGATTGGGGTCCCTGAACACCAGAACACTTTCTCCTGCAACGCCTACAGCTACGGATGGGTATGTGTCTTGAAATCCTACCTCTGCTTTGGGCCATACAGGAGGGCTTTCATCTACTTGCAGGCAAGAAGAAGCCACTGAGAGCCCTTGGCCTCTGTGCTGGGGTGAAGATGTCCATCAGCCTTTTGGTGCGGGTGCCCAAAATGCCGGCTGGGTGCAGGAGGGAAGGGCTGGGAGCCGGAGTGAAGTGTCAGAGCTGCACACTGACATGGGAAAGGGGGGAAGCAGCCTGGCCTGGCCAAAAAATAAAAATATCTGCCCCCCATCCAGTCCCGTGTTTACCCTTCCGAATGGGCCGTCTTTGGAGGCATTATGCAGTTTCTGGGAGTTTGTGGACCGGAAAGGGATTGTGCTGCCAAGCAGCTCGGCAACTGAAGCAGAACAGGGCAATCCCCCTGCGCCACCCCGACAGCATCAGAGCAGGAGCCCAGGCGAGCATGGGGGCACCAAAGGCTGCCAGGGATCGCCCCAGACAGATGAGCATCTCCTATTGCTGCTGAGGAAAGCGGATTTTGGTACCACCTTCCTTCCCACCCCCAGCACGCTCCGCTCCTCCTCCTCCCCACCAGAGATGCAGCATCTACAGCTCCCGCTCTGCAGATCCAACTGGTAATGGCCGGGCTGATTGACTGCAGATTTCCCTGTAACTGAGCTTAATTAGCAAGCTAATCAGGTCTGGAGATGGTTCCAATTTATTTATTGGCTGATGGCTGCCACTAATCGGCCTGGCCAGTTAATACTGGCAGTGCTGAGGTTTGTGCCAGGTGAACAAATAATGTCAGGATTTCACCATTTCTAGCACTCGGAGCCGGCAAAATTAGCCCATCGCTCCTGAGCTTGGATGTGGGCACGGTGTACCCACAGCATCCCCTCCCTGCAGGGTGAGGGAGGGTCTGAGCACCGTGCCCAGCTCAGACCAGCTCTGGCTCTCCAGGAGGATCATGCTTGCAGGTACGGATAGAAAAGGGGCATGTTCTGCCCTTTGCACGCTGGCAGTGTAACAGATCTCGAACACCCAAAATAGTCCTTGTGGCAGGGACAAGGCAGCCAAAAGCAGTGTCATCCATGGGTCACCTCTTTTGAAGGTGACCTAGAGCAAGCCTCTTACAACTTGCTCTTCTTAGTTCCCTCCAGCTGTGCTAAGGTGATATAAAAGAGAATTTTATTTTGCTTAAAAAAAAAAAAATTAAGGGGAATTTTTCTGGATTTTTCTTTTCTCCTGGAATTTACCAGGAAAGTGGCGTTAGCGTTTCCTGGGTTTGCTGGAGCGTTTCTGGGCTGATGCAGGATGTCTCTTGAGCAGAGGCAAGGCGAAAGGGGAGTGCAGGTGCTGTGGCAGAGCCTGCCTCCCTCCTGAGTGTTGGGGAGCTGGGGAAGTTGGACTTGTTAACTAAAGCATGGTGAAAAGGCCCCTTCCCTCAGCTCCTGTGCGTCCATAAGTCCCACTAGTCTCTAGATGTGGGATGGGGACGTGCGTGTGGGATGACACCAAGCAAAGAAAGGAAGGTAATGGGATTTTCACACCTTCATCCCCCGCCATAGAGAGGAACGAAAGGGAAAGAAGGCAGGATGAAAGCAGAGACATGACAAAACAGCTGGAGAAGGCATTTGCTATGGCAAAAGACTGCACTTGTCTAAAGCATCTCTTCCCCAAAGGTATCCAGCCCCGAGCTGAAGACTCCAAGGTCTGGAGAGACCCCCCATGCTTTACGGTCCTCCATATTTTAAGAGGAAAAAAAAAAAGAAGGAAAAAAGAGCTTTGCTTCTAATTTGAGTCTGCCTGGCATCAATTCTCGTGCTGCTGTCCTCCTGTTGATGCAAGAGGCCTTCAGTGCCAGTATTTTCTCCCCATGAAGGCACTAATGACAATAATCGAATCATTTCTCAGTCACCTCTGTCTCACTGCCGGGAGGTGGGTGGGTGTCAGACTGTTGGGCATTTTGAGGGGCTGCAGACCCCCTCTGGACCCTGGCACCCTGGAGACTAGGGGTGACCTCCCAAATGCAGCCAGTGGTGATGGCTGGCAGGACTGGGGAGGATCCAGATAGAGGGCTCTCCTCAGACGACTGTGGGGCACCCCACCCTGGGGTCTTCGGGTGATGGACCCAGTCCACATCAGTCAGGGAGAAGGAGAATGATGAGCTGGGTGAGGCCAGAAAGCCCTGATGCAGATGATGTTCATGGCACTGGGGGAGCAAAAGCAGGCGGGCGAGTTTCATGGCTGCGGCTCTGAAATCTCTTGCTGGAGAGGGTTATTAGAGGGAGTAATTGGGATCACCTTACTTTACAAATGTTACTTTGCAGAACGAGGCAGGAAGACAGATCGATCTCAACTATTATTCATTAAGGAAAGTCCTTTATAAATCCCAAATTAACAATTTCTCTTAGAGAGAGACTTCCTATTACCCTTCTTCCGCGGGAACTTATTGCCGCTGTGGAAATGGGGAAATATGAAAATAATTGGGGAGGGGGAGAAATAGCAGTTGTGGGCTTAGGAGACGAGCATCTGTTTAAGAAAAAATACAGATGTGTGTCTTAAAAATGACCATTACCTTAATTCAGAAAGACAATGTTTTTGATAGATACTATTAGACCACAGCCATAACGACGTTCATAAAAGCCCAAGTGGCTTCTTAGCAATGAACAGGCTATTTGTAAATGTTCGGCGGTCGATGGCATATCTACAGGCAGCGACAGTTTGCAGAAGGTCTCTGCTATCATCTGTCCTCTCTGTGCAAAGACATGAATGTTGGCTGGGGGGGAGGACCAAAAGGATTCTGTTACTGGTACCAGTTGCACTGGGTAACTGGTTGCACTGGTCTTTGCCAGTGGGGCTGCACAGTGTTTTTATTATTTGGGGTATGTTGCTGCATACTGGGGGTCTGTCTTGGTGTTTGGGAGGGAGGAGAGAATTTCAACCCAAATCCTCTTGATGTTTTGAGCAAAAAACGCTGAGAAAAAGATGCTTTTTTTTTTTTTTTCCCAAGCAGTGGAGAAAAAAACCCAACAGTTACTGCTACATAAAATCTCTTAGGTGCCTTCCAGCTTTAGCACAGGGCTTTGAAATTTGGCAGGAGGGTGACTGGTAATTTTAATGTAGGGGTTTGGGGCAGGGGGGTGGGGGGCTGTGTATTTCACAGGTGCGTCACCCCCAGCCTCCAAATTTGGGGTGATGGGACATGCCCTGAGGATGTTTCAGGGATGTGTGCGAGAGGGCTTTGGGTAAAGAGATGTCATTACCCAAAGTAATCAGCTGCTTCACTTTGAGTCAAGGTTGCCAGCAAAAAACCCCAATTACTTAATTTGCCTAACCGTGCCCATGGCTTCTTTTGGCTGCTCTGGGAATGCCAGCAAGGGGGGCAGATCTTTCTCAAAGGGTTTTTTTGGGGCTATACCCACATTTTCTTGCATCATTTCTGAGTTCAGATGCTTTTGCTGCTAGACTAGACAGCTTGAACAAGACTGCAAGAGGAAGGAAAATAGCAAAGATTTCAATTTAGACTCGGGCAGATGCAGTTTTGGTCACCCCAGATAGCACCAGGATACATCACCTTTAAAAAAAAAAAAATAAAATCACTTAATACCCCTTTTTGGGAGGCTGGTTTTGGGGTATTGGTACCCTTTAGAGCAGCTTGGGGGCGTGAAGAGGGAAGAGCTCCAGACATTTGGCAACACATATTCACCCTGTAAGCTCCAGATCCTCGCTGTTGATAACACGCTCCTAGAAAATTATAAATGGGAGTCCCCGGTTTGTCTTTCGCTCTGTTAATTAATAGGATTTGAGCATTAAAACTGTTCCCCCAGAGTCGGCGATAGGCCCTTTGCCACTAATTCAGCCCCCTTGCCACTAATTCAGTCATCCTGGCAGGTCAGCGTAAACACCCCATATTTTACTGCCATTTTTAGATTATTCCCCTGCCTTGTAATTATTTTCCCAGGGGACGGCAGGGGATTAATTCCAGGCGCCCGTTCCTCCGCAGATGGTGGCGTGCCCTAGCACCGAGGCGATGCAGAGCATCCCCTGGCAGGGAATAACGCCGCCAATTCGAGGTCCGTTTACCTGCTGACGAGGAAAACGTCGTTAAGCCGTGTCTGCGCTCCTCTTCCTCCGCTCCTTTTATAAATGAAAGGGAGGAAGGACCCGCTGCTGGGTCAGCCCTGCCTGCGCCGGCGGCGATGCAGTCCTCTGGGCACAGAGGGAAATCAGGCACCAGCGGGGAGATGCTCACATGGCTGCACTGGGGGTCGCAGCCCCAGCAGGTACCAGAGGGGCTTGTGGGCACCTCGAGCGTGGGCAGCCCTCACTCAGACTTGGGTCCGGCACACTCCGCATGGCAGCCAGGATCTCTGGCAGCTGAGGCTGTTTCTTCCCAGGGGTTTTCTCCGCACCGGGATGTTTGCAGAAGGAGGACCAGGTGCCTGCATGCCCCACAGAAAGCAGCTTCAGGGTTGCCCTTACCAAAAGGAAGAATTTTTTCACCTATAGCTAAAATACCCCTTTCTGTATGATTTATCTATATGACTGAATCTCCTGCTGGGGCTGGGAGTCAGAGCACCCATGAGACCAAGACGACGCCAGGTTTTTCTTTGGTGTCGAGGTGCTGGGAGCTAAAGCCGAGGTTTAAAATCCACATGGGTCTGAAAAAAAAAAACTTCCATCCCTCCTTCCTCCATCAGGCCTGCTTGGAAAGGCGGCCTCTCACTTCTCCTTTTAGGCTGAGCCCCGGGGAAAGTTGGGCGAGCAAGTTTGCCGAGCCAGAGGGAGGGCGGCACAGATCGATTGGCGAGTTTAATAGGATCAGGTCAGTGTAATCCTGTTTTAGCCATTGTAATTCAGGCAGCCAAGGAGACCTCAAACTATAGGGGAAGGGGCTTTTAAAACCTCAGTGGTCCTGCCACAAAGCCAGAGGCTGGGGCTGGGACAAAAGCGGGAGAGAGGATGAAGTGGCTTGAAATAAATAGATTAAGGCTCTGTATGGGCCGGGCGTAGCGGGAGGGAGAAAAGAGCAAGCAAGGGGCGGGCGAGTGTCCCGCGGCAGCGGGGAGGGGGACGGGAAGGGACCTTGCACCCACGAGGGATACGGGGTGGCTCAGCAGAGCATCCCCTTCTGCCGTGGGGCAGCCAGTTCAGGGTGCGGGGTGGGTTTCTCCCCCCCCTACCCCCCCGTCGGGTGTGTTTCTGAAGGGTTGGGATAGGCAATCAATTTTTATGATGCAATTTATAATTCATACAGGTTGTCTTCGTACATATGGTGTTGCTTTTGTGTGTCAGGGTGCCGGGTGCTTTATGACGGTGACGGCAGGAATTTGCATTGGCGGCTGCTTACTGGCCTCATCGCTCTCCTCCTCGCACATGAAGATTGATACAGCCCTGTGGAAGCGTGCAGGGTGGGCCCGATCCTGTAGGAGAGTGAGCCCAGAGGGGTTGGGTGTTTCTTGCAGGGGGTAACTGGCCCCCATTGGGGAATGGGGGTGATGCTCAGTCTGTGAGGGGAGTGGGGGGTGAATTCCTGGCAGGGGTATGGACCCCCTCGCCCATGTCTCCAGATATTGGGGTCGGCCTCGCTCTAGGGGATGCTCAGTGGGGAGGCCCCCTCCGTCACGGGGGATAACTCCAACAGAGGGGGTGTCTGGCACTGCCTGCTTCAGCACAAAGGGGTCCTTGTCAGAGGGGCAGCCGCATTCCCGGGGGGCAGGAGGGGCAGGTAAAAGGCACAAAGCTGAGCCTGGCCAGTCCCAGCTGAAATAATTAAAGCAATTAAGTCAATACAAATAGAAACAAGGTAGAAGGCAGAGCTGCCACCTCCGAGGAAGTGGGGGCACATCTGGGCTCCCACACACACACCGCCCCTTGCCCGACCTGCCCTGGCATGCGCTGAGTTTGTCTGGTCTCTGCGGCAGCCTTGGCATGCGGTGAGTTTGCTGGGTCACTGCGGTGAGGGGGTAAGGCCGGCAGGGAGGGGGGACTGGGGGGATTTAAAAGCTGTGATGTCTTATTTAAGAGCGAGGCAGCACGCTCCTCGCCCCGCCGAAGAGGGGTGGCCTCCTACAGCCACGCACCCCGGTGCTGCTGAAGAGCAGTGTCTGGGGGCTTAAAAATAGATATAGATATATTTAAAACAGGGGGCTTCCTAAGAGAGGCTGGAGGTGAGGCAGAGGGGAGCAGGCAGCTTTCCTTCCCCTATGACTTTGGGCTGCTGTGAAGCCGGCCGGCATTTCTGCTGTGCTCCCCGAGCACTGCAATTATTTGATCTGCAGATGTAAGAGGAATTTATTGTAACAACAAATATAGTGATGTCAAAACCCAACCTTGGATTAAAGCCGGCAGCCAAAGGGGAAGTGTATTAATTTCAAACAGCATCAGAGGCCAGTGCCTATTAGGACGAGCTATTCTTCAGACCCCCCCATCAGAATTAATCATTGGGAGTTAATTTGAAGCTCAGACAAGTTGCTGTTAATTTAGTGCAGGGAGGACGGGATGGAATAAAAAGCTGAGGTGCTGGCCGGGCCTCCTGGGTCTCATTAATCAGCGAGCTGAGACGGCCTGGCTTGATTACAATTTGCAAAAAAATTCATTAGAGCCTGGGCGATTGACAATTTTTCTCTCTGCCTGTGATCTGACTCATTAGGCAGCCAAATGAAAGCCATGATGATGGTGATGATGACAGCTATCAACCCCCTCGCTTGTTTATCTCCTTCTCCTCCGGTCCCCGGCCCGGGGCTCCCCCCTCCAGCCCCAAAGCCCCACTCCTGGGGGAGGGGGGCAGCAGTGGGGGCCCCCAACCCGCGGAGCAAATAACTTTCCTGCGCCTGGGGCAGATGCTGGCTTGTAGAGGGAGGGGTGCCCCGGGCGGGGGGGACGCGACAGGGGTGAGGAGCAGCTGCTGTGGGGGGTACAGCCGGGCTGCCGCTCGCCCGAGCCGGCTCTGGGTTGCTGTGCGTATCAAGCAGCATCCCTTCCACACTAAAACCAAACCAAAATTATTATTATTTTATTTTTAAAGAAAGTGCTTCGAAGAGGAGCAGCGCTGGGAAGCCCGAGGGGGACCCGGGCGGGTCCGCCCCACGCGTGTCCCGGCTCTCCGCTCCCTCCCGCGCAGAAACGATTTGCGTCCTTTTGAAAGAAGGGAGGGCCAAAGTTGATAGC
>NW_009648960.1:568946-569336 GCF_000708025.1 Charadrius vociferus
GTGGGCCTGGCAGGGGCAAGCAGCGATGCTCCCCGCGGCCGTTTCGTTTCGGTGAGCTGCTGTGGGAGAGGGGAGCAGGGACCCCCCGCTCCATCCCCCCCGGAGCCGCCGCCAGTCCCCTCCGAACCCGGCGTTACAAAATAATAATAATAATAATTAGTAAATAAATGATGAAGTGCAATGGCTATAAATGATGTGACCACCGCCAAGCGTTGATTTACTCGCCGGAGCCTGCCCCGGGATCCTCGCTGTTACCTCGGGAGCGAATCGCTGTCTTGACTGACCCCCTAGTTTAATTTTAATAGACACACACGCACACCCCCACACCCCCTTTACCTCGGAAAATTAATGCTTTTTAATTCCAAACAGCCGCCACCGCCAATGATACGG
>NW_009648960.1:569759-570124 GCF_000708025.1 Charadrius vociferus
GGCTGGAGGGCTCTTTTTTTTTTTTTTTTTTTTTTTTTTTTTTTTTTTTTCGGTTTTTATTCACAAGACTTAGTTTGCTTTTAAATTTCATAACTTATAAGGAAATAAGCTACATTGAAATAAATTAAACACAATAAAGAAGATCGTGCTTTTTCTTCCCCCCCCCCTCTCTCTCTTAAACATGGCTTGGTAGAATAGGCAAACCAAATCGACAGAAAGCCAGGCAAAAAATATATTTAAAAAATCGTCCCCCAGTGCTTGCCACTCAGCCATCGGAAATAAAATCAAACAATAAAAAAGGCATGAAATGAAACTCTGAGTTTTCTTTCGTTTTTGTTCTCTCGTCTTTTTTTTTTTTTTTTTTT
>NW_009648960.1:570174-571296 GCF_000708025.1 Charadrius vociferus
GCTGCGGTTTTCGCTGGGGACGTCTCTGCCGTTGAGGGGGGGGACGCGGGCAAATCGCTGCTGGATCCGGCGCCGACACCGCACTGCATCTGTGGTCCCCATCGCAGCCGAGACAGCACGAGTATGTACAAAGTGGGGGCAGCGCAATAATAAATATCTGTGTGTCTCTTCCGAGGTTTGATATTCCTGCTCCGAACCAAAACAGTTTCCAAGCATCTTTCCTTCGTAGACTCTTGCTTGACTCGGTAAGTGGAAAGTTTCGCTTTAGAGTTCACTCGTGGTGGGGATTTGCTGTGCGCTCGCGTGGGATTTGTTCTTGTTGGAGGTTGTTTGCTTTAGGTTATTTTGCTTCTTTTTATCTTTTTTTTTTTTTTTCCTGGGGTGGGTGGCTTTTAACCCGCGATTTGGAAACTTTTCCCTCAAAAACTTGTGGTTCTGAGCATAGGGAGAGATCATCAGGGTCGGGCTTGCTCCAGCTGCTGGTGCTGACTCCTGATCGCAAACCTGCTGACGTGCACCGGGATGGGTACCACGATCTTAGGGTTTCGGGACGGCTCCCCTGTCTTGGAGTTGGCATTGCCCGCCTTGACCCGTTTCCATTTAGCCCGTCTGTTCTGGAACCAGATTTTCACCTGCACCTCGCTCAATTTGAGAGCGTGAGCGATCTGGGACCTCTCCGTCAGGGACAGGTACTTTTTGCAGTGAAACTCCTTTTCCAGCTCCAGCAGCTGCTCGCTGGTGAAGGCTGTTCGCCTTCGCCGGTTTTTGCCCGTGGATGTGGTGTTGGTGGAATTGGGGGGATTTTGGGGGTTTTCCTCCAGTGCGTTGCCAGAGTCCTCTTCCTTATGAGCCGCCTGGCCGGGGATGTTGTCGTCTGAGCTATAGTCTAGATCGCTGTCCATGGAGAAACTTTCCTCTTTGCCTTTCGCGTCCTCTTCTGCTTTGGGGTCCTCCTTCCCCTGGCCCCGGAGAGCCCCGGCTGGAAGCGAAGCAGAGGCCTTTCGTTAGCATTTGGTACCCTCCGTCCCGCGGCCACCGCGCCCCCCCGGCCCGCAGGTCCATCACCCGAAAATTGTTGAGTTTGCTTGTTTTTTTGGGGTGTCTTTCAGTTGGATTGTTTTT
>NW_009648960.1:572404-572779 GCF_000708025.1 Charadrius vociferus
GAAACCCCCTTTTTTTTTTAAAAAAAAAAAAAAACCTACCCACAAAACTATTTTATTCACGCTTTTCTCTCCCTCTCTCACCCCCCCGCCTTTTTTTTTTTTTTTTTTTTAAAAGCCCCCAAATAGGCTCCATGTGGTTCTGGGTAAAGTCAGCCCCTGGCTTGGCTTTGAAATTGCTTCTGCAATTATGTAAAAGAGCCATTCAGCAACACGGCGGAATTAAAAGCGATGGAGGGCTGCTCCCTTTTCTCCGGCGAGCCTCTCATGTTGGCCGGCTCAAAGCCTTTTCCAACACGATGTCTTTGGCGAGGACAAAAGCTAGAACAAAAAAAAAAAAAAAAAAAGGAAAAAAAAAAAAAAAAAAACCCACAAAAT
>NW_009648960.1:572809-576229 GCF_000708025.1 Charadrius vociferus
AAGAAAAAAAAAAAAGCCCCCAAACTTGTAAATTGAACGTCAAGGGAACTTTACACAATTTCAAAGGCCATAAATAATGATAAAGGGACCAGGCGAAGAGGCAAACCCAGGCAATTAATGGAGGTTCCCAAGCAAAGATCAAGTGGTTTGGAAAATAAAATTAAATGCAAAAAAAAAAAAAAAAAGGAGAAAAAAAAAAGGAGGGCGGTTGGCTGGGGGTGGGATCCCTCCTGCCTTTGGGAAGTTGAAGTCTTCCTGGGACAACGGCGCTGGCTGTGCCTCTGGGCTCAGTTTTGGGGGGGTTTTGGGCACAAACCCCGACTAAAAGTGGCTTTTGGCTGGGGGGGGTTTCCCCCAAAACCAAGGGTAGGTGGGAGATCGTGCTTTTGCCTGGGCTGCCCACTTGGGAAGCTCTCAGCGACCCATCGCTTGTTTCTAGCTAATTGATGCTCATATTTTCTGGGGGGCTGCTGGCAGCTCTCAGGCCGGGGGAGCTGTGCACCCCGAGAGGAAGGTGACCCCCTGCCACAGCTGGGCTGGTTGGTGCCGAGGATGGGGACAGCTACGCTCTGTTCCCCAAAACCTACCTGTCTCAGCCAGCCACCCTCCGGGCCCCCAAAAACCTGAAGGGTACATGGGGTCACGGCAAGGGATGAGGGTTGTCCCTCCAACATCAGCACAGCTGCATGTCCCAAGGGATACCCCCCTCAAAGCAGTGTGGGGGTCTTTTACACCCCAAAAATGTGCCTGTTGGGGTTTTTCCCCTGTGGGGTCACGACCTCCCACTCAGCCCTCAGCAAGCGGCACTTTCAGTCCTCCCCCCAAAAATCCATTCACTGCTAATTCCCACCACTGAAGCTTGGCGGCTTCTCCAAACAGGGAGCTGGGGGCTGTCCCCCGCCCTGTGCCCGGATATCTGGGTCAGTTTATCCTTCCACATTTCCAGCCAACATCTGAAACCGTTCTTTTCTTGGCAGAAAGGATGAGGGGGGGTTATTGCTTTTGGGCCTCGGTGCAGTTTTGCTGGCCAGTCCTTCATCTGGCTCCCCGTCCCTGGCTCGGTGCAGCTTTTGGGGGTACCGAACCCTGTTGGTCACCTGGGGCATGAATTTTGGTGTTCCCCCCTCTCCAGTGCTGTTTATCTGCTGGAGAAATTATTTTTCTTTGCGATGTGGCAACTGGGACAGAGTGGATGGCCATTGCAGCAGCTGCTGCTGGGGATGGGGGGCGGGGGGGCATGTGTGTGCGCGCACACACTTTTGGGGCCCATCTCTGACTTCAAGGGACTGGGAAAAGTTTACTTATACAGCTCATTTCCATATGTCCCAGCTCTGTCTTGCGGAGGCCACCATATGTGTGGTGGTGCGGAGCTCGGGATTTTTCCCAGCACAGCGCTGGCAAGGTTTTGATCTCCCCTGTCGATGCTTCGTAGCTGCACGCGTGGTTGTTCCTCTCCAATTTTTTTTTCCCTTCCCCCCTCCCCCCATCCCCCGTGATCCAGCAGGCATCGTCAGACTGTGACCCCTCTCCTGTTTCCCGCTCCTTCCCACCACTGCAGATGGAGCCGAGCTAAACCCTCCAGCCCCCAAAATCAGCAGCATCCCTGCTCCTTCCAAAACCAACCAGAGCAGGCTGGAAATCCTTGCGGAGAAGCAAAGCTTTCATTTAAATAGGAAAGTGGTGTGTGTGTGTGTATGTGTGTGGAAATCATCTCTTTTCAGGAAACCACGTTAGATTGTGGAAAGGGGAGATAATTAGGCATGGTAATCTGGCAGGGCATGGAAATGTGTACCAACACCCAGCTCCTGCAGCTGTTTTTATTGTCAGCCCTCTTCAAAATTTGCCCACAAACAAGTGCCTTTGCAAGACGGGAGTATTATTTCAGACAAGAATAGGCTTTTTGTTCGGCACATAATTAGCTGATTTTTCTCCTGGAGAAAAACGTCGGCGATCTCTGATTGTTGGAGAAGCAACCGGAGCGTGATTGTGCCTGGGAAGTGTAACAGGCGGGAGGGAGGCGAGGGGCAGGCAGGGCGGGGAAGGGAGCCCCCCCCCGTGCCCCACGGAGAGACCCCCGCCACCAGTGGGACACGGCCTTTCCCAGGAGCGTCTAAATCTGAGTATATAGTAGAAATCAGTATTTCAGAGGGTCACATTTGACTGGGCGGGGCAGAAGACCTTCTCCCCCTGGGCCATAGTGCAGGTGGAAACCTAGTCCGGCATGGCCCCAGCTTGAAAGGTGGCACCAAAATGCTGCATCACTCAGAGTCAGCGCTGCTGAAGAGCAGGTGGCTTCTGGCAGGTTTTGCCCCAAAAAACCTTTCCCAGGAAAGGAACATCAGAATATATGGAGGCATGTTTGAACCAGGCAGATTTTGGGGTGACACCAGCGGCCTCTTGGCTGGGTGGGGAGAATGTGCTAAATAAACCACGGGCTTTTTGCCCAAATCTGGGTAGGGAGGAGGTACAGCTTTTTGGAGCAAAGTGAAACATGGGAGCTGTGGAGGAAGAGGAATACCAGGAGGTGCTCGAACCCTTCCGGGTCTGAGTCTGTAGGGTGGCAGAGGTCAGAGCATCCCTCCACACAGGATAGCAGCTTGACCCCCCACCATGTGCCCAAGGGGGCTGAAGATGCCTCCAGCTTGTTTGTAAGGAGCTGTGCTGTGAGTTTCCACGGGACACATGGGCTCATGTCCATCCTCCCACCGGACATTGGGGGAGCTGTGCTGGTGGGATGGGTTATTTGGAGTAGGGTGCATGCTGCTGCTGGTGCCTGAGGCTGCTGGGCCATTGAGAAGGGCAGGGGGCAGCTTTGTTTTGCAGCCGATGACAAAACCAACGACTTTACCAAAAGCAAAATTCAGGCTTATGGAGACCTTAGCGAGATAATTCTTACAAGACTCTCTGCCTTTGCTGGGGAAATTTTAATTGCATGGGAAACATCACCGAAAGCATCTCACCCCACTGTGCTTTTAAAGTGCTTTTTTCTAGGGATGGGGGTGGGCTAGAGGGGAGACCATGAGCAAAACTACTCCCCAAAAATCAGTGTGTACTTAATGATGCAGGTTAGTGATTAGGTGTGGGTGCTGAACTCCAAAACAAGGGATGAAGCCGGGGCTCTCCGTCCTATACCCCAGTCACCCCTGCAGTGAAAGGCTCGGTCGGGGAGGCAGTTTTGTGCGTGGCTGTGGATTTATTTCGACGTTTTGGGGCTGTAAGGGCTGGGAGTAAGGGGGGAGCAGGATTTGGCCATTGGCAAGGGCGTGCTGGCGGTGCGCGGAGGGGTGTGTACGGGAGGGCGCCCACCGCGGGATGCGACCCGCTGCCCCACGCGTGCCCGCGGGCGCCGCTGCAGCCCCGGGAAACCCCCTCCCGCTTCACCCTTCGGTTTCCAAGCAGGGGAAAAAAAAAAAACCAAAC
>NW_009648960.1:576421-578177 GCF_000708025.1 Charadrius vociferus
TTGTTGTTTTGTGTTTTGGTTTTTTTTTTTTTTTTACAAACTTGAAGGCGCTCGGGATTTTCGGGTTAGAAAAAAGGAGGGTAAAAAGGTAAAAATAACGCCGTGCAGATTAAAAAAAATATATATATATATAGAAATTTGGCTTCGGTAATCCCGGTTCACATCCCGAAATTCGTTCGGATGAGGGGAAATAGGCTATTCTTTTTTTCTTTTAAATTGATATGTATTTAAATAACCTGAGTCCAAATATTTTAAGAGCACTAAAGGAGTTTCGGTACGGAGAGATTATCTGTAGAGCTGGAAAACCACACGCACGCACACACACTCTCATTCACGGCTTTTCTTGGAATATAGTTGAGAAATCCGCCAGTTTAAAAATCCCGAATAAAAGTCTAAAATATTCCCAGGTCAGAGGGGCACCGTCTCATTAAAACCAGCGCGGTCCTGAAACTGCAGTGCAGACATTAAAGTGCAGTATTTTTCAATTAGAGCTGACGAATTCAATCAAAATTCCATAGATTAGGATGAAATGAGGCATGGGTCATTTACAGGGGAATTTAATTGCAGAGCCATTAGACAAATAGTATATTTGCCATTCTCACATTATCCATCATTTTAGACATCAATAGAAGGAACTGCATCTTTACTAATACAGCAGCACTTCCCAATCTCTGCCTGTAAACACTCCCTTTCCCCATAGCTCCTGATTATATCTGATTTCATTTAAAGCCATGGGGGATTATAAATGTTCATGCAATCAGGTTCATTAGGACTTCAAAAATCTCATTTCTGATTTGTATTGCTTTGCGGATCACCCGCCTCAGCGCAGCCTGCGCGATGCCTCTCTCTGCTTTAAAAAAAAAAAAAAATAAAAATTCAAATGCTATTTCATTACCGGGGCCACTTCGGGGCTTGATTATCACCCTGATGAGCCCCATTTTCAGGCACCAAGCAGGTTGTGGGGAGCAAGCCCGCCTTCCGACTGGGGCACCCCCTCACCCCCCAACACCCCCTCCATCCCCGCAGCCGCCCCGGGGGAGGGCCCGATCCTGCCCGCGGCAGCAGCGCCGCAAAAAAAAAGGAGAGACCCCGGGTGGGGAAAAACCCGACGGGTTGGCAAAGCCTTTTGGGGGGGCTCCTGAATTCTCCCCAGCCCCGGCTGTTTAACCAGTTCCTTGCAAACAGAGACGTGTGTGCATCAGGGCGGGTAATTCCTATTATTTGGAAATTATTTTGCAGTCGCTGCCGGCCAGGACAATCGGCGTTTTATTGCTGCAGGGTGGAAAACCGAGACGGACCAGCCCCGCCACAAGAAAAAGGCGAGGAGTGAAGGTCTCTAACATTTTTTCCTTAATAGCAGCTTAATATTAACCGCCTTTCATAAAACACGCGCATCCACATCCACTTACACACACACACAAAAAACCACCAAAAAAACCTCACCAGAAAAGCCTTCATTTCACCCAAATGTATGGTGTGCGCAGCGCTGTGTTAGCTGCCTCAGTAATTTAATTGGAATGAAACGTGAAAAATGTGTCATTTTTTGAAGAATTTATGCATCGCTTCCTGGAAATCTCATTGTCTTAACTAGCAGCCTACTGTGTTCTGTTTAGCAGGCATAATCGCATTTTTATGTGTCTCTGTATTATAAGTTAATGTGACCTCCCGTCTTTAGCTGCTGGAAAAAAAAATAATAAAAATGATCCTTTCCCATAACATCTGCATCAAAACAAGGCGCCGGCAGGAAGAAAAAAAA
>NW_009648960.1:578482-584005 GCF_000708025.1 Charadrius vociferus
TCCCCCCTCCCACGGCCCTTCCATCCTTCCCCGGACCCCTGCCGCCCCTCTTGTCCCTTCCAGCCCAGCGGCGAGGCCGTGGGCTGGGTTCCTCGGCACAGACCTGCTCCCCCTCCTCTTTGATGTGCATTTTTTTTTTTTCTCCAACAGTAGCGGCAGGACAGCGAGCCGAGGTCATGGATTTGGGGGGAGGATGCGATCACCTGGTGGGACTTTATCTCCATGCAAACTCGCCCAATACAGATGTAAAACATGTCATTCTTCCAGCTCCAGGACCACACAAAAGATGAAAGACTCATTAGAGGCACCAAAATTTAGATTTGGCTGGTTCAAACACACAGCGGCTCAGCCAGGATGTGTTTTCCCTAAATCCCCTTCAATTTCCCTCCTGCTCTGACCACCGAAACAAACCGTAAAGGAAAACAGCCACTAAAGTCACGAAGTGCCAGGTCTCAAGGTGTCGTGGAGATTTGGCATAGGGCTTTGCCGTGGGGCGCTCCCGTCTGGGACAGGGCTCAGGCATCCCCCCCCAACACAGGGGGCTCGGCAATGCCCTTGAACAGCTGTATACAACTTAAAGGGCAAGGGAAGCTGGGGAAACAGGAGGTGGAAGCTGGGAAGGGGAAATTTCCTTTCCCTCCCATTTCCACTCTCCCTGCTCCATAGGCACGGGCTCTGGGAGCCAGGGGTGTTGCCTGCATCCTGTGCACATCAGCCATATAACCCGCAATAGTGTTGGGTGCTGGTGCAAGGTCCAGTCAACATGCAAAATGGTTGATTTATTTATATAAACATTTTTAAATAGTGAGTGTAATTAAGCAGTGGAACAATTTGGCGAGTGCTGTGGTAGAGCTGCTAGCATAAGGACAGCTGTTCTTCCATGGGAAACGTGTGCGTGCTTGCTTTGGTTCAACAGAAATTAATTTGGGGAGCCTAAGGGTCTGCAAAAACAAATCCTTGCTCAAGTCAATGTGTGAAATGAAAGCCCAAACTCCTCCACTTTGGGTTGCCACCAGCCTTTCCAGCCCCTCCGTGTGCCAGCCTGGGAGTAGTGATGGGCATGATGGGTACAGGAGGCGCTGGTGCAACCAGACCATGGGGAGCCAGGAGAAATAGGACGCTGTGTCCTTTCGTCCCATCCTCCCCCCAGTCCTGCATGGAGTAACCAGCTCTTTCTTGCTGGTTTTTACATAAAAACCAACAGATTTTTGGTCTATTTTACAGCCTATATTAATGCCACCGGATATCGCATTCTGCTAGTAGCTTCCAGGATGCACCCCTGGGCCCAATTCTGCTTCTGCCACTCATGGGGGAGGTCTATCCAAAGGGATCTGATGCCCAGGTGGGCTGATTTTAGTCATCGTGTGTGCTTGCCTTTGCCCACCTGAGGAGCCCCGCTGCTTTGTAGAGATCCTTTATAATGAATATTATTCATATCTGCAGCATGCTTGTAACAGCTACTAATCATTTTATTACTCTTTATAATCTATTTAAAACACAATTAGAAAAAAATCTATACAAAGTTACAGCCGAAAGCACATTTTAGTTACGTTATAAATCCCTGAAAAACAACCATCTATCATGAAAACCGGCGCTCCTCTGCTCAGCTGACAGAAATGGATGCTGCTGCGCTACACCGAGGGACGACGAGGTAAGGGAGGGCCGGATGGCAGACCTCGGCTGGCTCCTCTCGGCCCTTCAAAGCACGACTCCTTCGGGTTCCAGCAGCAGGTAATCGTGCAAAGGCTTGGGCACAGGCAGCAAGGGGATAAGGCAGTGGCATTTGCTGCCAAACTTTTTCCGAATGGTGGAGCGGCATAAATGTTGCAGGGACCGGACTGTGCCTGCCAGCCGGAAAAAGGACTCGTAGAATAGCTGGTGCTGCTGCAAAGGGAGAGAGGGAGAGAAAAAAAATCCATGAGCATCAGTTGGGTTTATTTATTTTTCTCCTGATTAAGTGAAACAAGCCAGAGATACTTTTGAGATAAATATCTAAGGGGAGGAGGTAAGAAACCCACTGGTGATGTTTGTCTGTGGGTTAGGAATCCGTGCGCAATCGCGGCTCCTGCTAGCAAAGGCTGGATGAGGAATTCTCCTGTGGAAGCACATGTGAAGAAGCCCAGCCTCACTGCAGACCACATCTGGGGACGATGCTTTCATGTCCATTGGCAGCAGCATCCCTGCAGAAAGCCTTAGAGCTGATGTAGAAGAGACCTGCTTGTTTCTAAGATGGGGAAACAAAGCAGAATCGCTCTGTGCAGCCTCAGCCTTTCCCTAGCTGGGAATAAAAATAATTTCTCCCATCCCCTAGAACGTGCTGGAGAGGCTTTATTTGCATTTTGGCATCCGTCCTCCCTGCAGCCACGCTAACCAAAGATCTGCGGGGGCAAGGCAGCCCTCTGAGATCGTTCAAGAGCAGGTCAGCTGTACCTGTTGCACAGCTGCGGACTAGTTTTTAAAACCAAAATTAGTGATGTGGGCTCCTGCTGGGCAGTGCTCTGGCTCCAGGGTTGCTTCCAGATGCTGGGATCGTGGGCCAGGGGCAGGAATGGGGTGTTTGATGTTGATGGAGCTAAAGGGATGCAAAGCTGCTGAGATGAATTGGGTGTGTGGTGGCACTCTGAAGACTATTCCTCTTCACCCCCCTCCCACTGTCAACCCCCCAAGGGAAGTCTGGATGGGGGAAAAAAGGCTCAGTGGGTAAAACACCCTCCTTAGGGCTCAGCCATTCCTGCCAAACTGCCTGTGCCATCTCACCTGAAACACCTCCTCTGGCACAGCCTCAGCCCACTTCTCAGAGATGTGGATTTGTGAGTAGGAATTGAAGAGGACTTCAATGATCTCTGGCACAGCTGCGCAGGACTTCAGCACCTAGTTGCGGGCAAGAGAGGGGGTTGAGACAGAGATGCATGTCCCAGAGGGGCAGAGCATCCGTGTGCTGCAGCTGAGGTTTGTCCCACCCCACAGCAGTCCAGGCTGGGATGGTCCCATATTGGTATGAGGCAGGTGTAGGGTTTGTCGTGGCATGCTTTGGAGATCTTTTTCCATCTGTGAAGTGGTGGGAAGACCTGCCTTGCTGTGGCACTTCTTCCTCTGGATGCAGCCCTTGCTTCTTATTTAAATTTTTGGCTTGTGCGTGATAAGCCAGGATAATATTTTCTTTATTGTTTGATGTAAAATCAATGAAACGCAGAGCCATAAGGCAGCTGCACTGATGGCTGATGTACCGAGCCTGTCTCTGACATCCCCAGGCAGGAAAAAGTGCTGGTCCCCCACACTCATGCTGGCTCCATCCTGCCCTTTGCCCTGCCTGGTTTTCCCCACTGCCACCCCGCATAGGTGTTTTCATTTCCGTCATTCCCAGCAGCATCACCAACCCTGATGCCATGGTCCCCTCTCCCTGCCCAGACTGAGAGGCTCTCCCAAACCCTCCCAACCCCCTAGGTTTTTATTTCCCAAAGCACCCCAACCCCAGTTGCAAAATCCTAGGTGTGAGGGGATGCGCAGGGGCTGTTTTGGGGTCATTACCTTGACAAAGGCAGGGGGCCATATCTTCTGGGAGCCATGGTTGAGCAGCAGCTGGACGGCGAGGTGGGGTCGCAGCTCCCTCTTGAAGGCAGCGCTCTGCAGCGCGCAGCCCAGCGGGGAGATGCCATTGTAGTCGATGGCGTTGACGTCGGCCCCACGCCGCAGGAGGAAGGATGCCAGGCTGGCATTGGCGGCCCCGCATGCCTTGTGCAAGGGGCTTCTCCGTGTCTCATCCCGGGCATCGATGTTTGCGCCGTGGGCAGCCAGCAGCCGGCAAAACTGCAGGCAGCTCTCGCCAGTGCCCGGTGCCTGCCCACAGAGGATGCTGAGGGCTGTCTCCTCCCGTGTGCTGCGTGCGTCGACACGTGCCCCGTGCCGCAGGTAGAGACGGGCATGGTCACAGAGGCAGTGCCTGGCTGCCATGTGCAGTGCTGTCTCCCCCCAGTCCTCGCTGGGCAGGTCAACGGTGGCCCCATGCCTCAGCAGGAGCTTGGCGCATCTGTAAAGGGATGGGGAGGCTGGGAAGTGCACCTCCCAGATGGGTTTTGGGGGCATGGGCTGGAGTGGGAGCCATGGGGCATGATGGGGTGGGAGGCCAAGTGGGGTGAGGATGGGCATCAGGCTGGACCTGGGCTCCCATGGGATTTATGGCACTTCAGGATTTTGGGAGGGAGCAGCAGAGGCTGGGAAGGGTGACTCTGTGCCCTGGTGCCCACCATAGCAGTAGTGGTGATGGTAGTTTGGGCAATGTCTCCCTCTAGCTCTTGACCAGCATCATTCATGAATGGTCATCCCTGATCATCCTTGATTACCTTGACCATTATTGACCACCTTCACTATCCTTGACCCACCAGGGCTCTGCCATCCTAGACCCACCAGGGAATGGTGATCCTTGTCCCAGCTGTACCAATTGTTGGGCAGCACTGGGAGAGGTGCCTGCAGTTAGCCATGCCTTCTGGGCCTTTCCTGGCCAATGAGGGTTGAGGGATGCATCTAGCCATGATGGGACATACAGGGTGATGGGCTCCTTCATGCCATCGATCTTAGGGTGACGGGCCCTTTCATGCCATCAATCTGTCAGCTGCAGTTTCATTTCCCAGCACGGGCACAGCCCTGGGGTGTTACGGAGATGATCTATGCAATCCCATCCCTTGGCTGACATCCACAGAGCTTCTCAGCTGAAAGCATCCTAAGTGACCTTAATCTGTGCTGGGACTGAGCTGATATGGAGGGAAACCTTCGGTAGTGCCTCTGTGCAGCAGAGGAGCTTGGTGTGGGTTTGCCTGGGTATAAAAACGTATTCCTCTTCTCCCATTAAGGAACTCAAACACCTGTGTTGGGCTTCAACCCCAGAGAGGACTAGAGGATCGTGTTTTCTACCTGTCCCAAAAAGAAACACATTTGCAGATGGTTAAAGTCTGCAGAAATGAGTTTTGCCAGCTTCTTTGGCACCCAGTGACGATGGAGCGGCAGCACCTGCAGTTCCCAGGAGGAATAAATCAAGGTAAGCAATCCTTCCCATCCCAAATCACTGCTCTCATCTCTCCTTCCCTCTGACATCACTGTGCGTGGTTGCAAAGAGGGGTTGTGGCTACTGTGGAGCAGGGACACTGGTTCCCGTCAGAGCTTTTCACCTGCATCCTTCTGACAACGGA
Organism: Charadrius vociferus; assembly: GCF_000708025.1. Classification (NCBI taxonomy): domain Eukaryota; kingdom Metazoa; phylum Chordata; class Aves; order Charadriiformes; family Charadriidae; genus Charadrius; species Charadrius vociferus. The sequence continues at coordinate 583,666 of NW_009648960.1, forward strand.
TGGGGGTTAAAGATGCCTGGTATGCCCTGATGGTTTTTTTTTTTTGGTGTGTATGTGAGTAAACGGATGTGATCAGCCAGTCTAAATGAATCAAAGTGACTGCTCCATCTCCCGCTGGGAGCTGCCGGGGCCACCGTGGCTCAATGTCACTGCCCAGGCAGGGCTGTCGGCAGCTGGGTTAGCACGTGGGGCTGAGCTCACCGCTGTGGCATGGAGGAGTTATTTTTTTTTTGGGGGTGGGGGGGGGACAGACTCACATTCTATCCAAGAGAGACCTTGAAAAGATGGGGAACTTGTGTTTCCTAAGAGATGCTGCCAGGGGGGGGGGAAGACTGGTCCT
>NW_009648960.1:585329-598426 GCF_000708025.1 Charadrius vociferus
AGGGCTGTCGGCAGCTGGGGTAGCACGTGGGGCTGAGCTCACCGCTGTGGCATGGAGGAGTTATTTTTTTTTTGGGGGTGGGGGGGGGACAGACTCACATTCTATCCAAGAGAGACCTTGAAAAGATGGGGAACTTGTGTTTCCTAAGAGATGCTGCCAGGGGGGTGGGAAGACTGGTCCTTCAGGAAGCCTCAGCAATGGCTGGCTGGAGTCTAGGGAGATGTATCAACCTTTAACCACCACCCACCCCTCCACCCCCATTTTATTTTCCCCTAATAAGCTTTTCTTTCGGCTCTGGTATCATCCAGAGCCCTAAGAGAGGTTCTGGGCTAATACAGAAGCAAAATGAGGGGCAGCTGTGGGGGAAAGGAGTCACAGCTTGATCCCTTCAGAAGGCAGGATGGGGAAGAAGAGGAGCCCCAGGGAGAAAGGATGGTGCCAGGGCATTGCTGCTTTTTCCTGGCCCCAGTGACTGCTAACATATGTGGAGAAAACGATAATAGGGAAATAGTAATAATGGCAATCTGCTTGAACCTTTCTGGACCTGCAGTATCACCTCCCCCAAGATTGATAGGAGCTGGTGAGATATTCACTGTCCTTGGTGGTGCAGGACCTGCAAATATCTCCTTGGACTGCTTTTCCCATGTGTATCTGTGATGGTGTGCTCCTCCCCAGGCACCACCCTGACCTTTATCTCCCGTAACCCTGTCCAAGCGATAACTACCCCTGGTGGTCATAATGGGTGCATGTAGTCGTGATGCCTGCACCTGGCTCAACGTGGTGTCGGGGAGACAGACAGCAACACAGTAGCCAAGGGTTAACCTTAGCAATGCTGGTACTGTGGTCAATATGCAAATATGACTATAGGTCAATCATCTTACCCCCATAAATAGTGAACAGCCCAGGAGCCCTTTGAGCTCTCCTGCGTGGCAGTGGGCTGCAGGCCAGGATCTCCTTTTGAGTAGGGATGCTGCTCAAGGTTACTCCTTGAGGTTCAGAGATTCCTTGCCACAACAGATCCTCAGTAAGTGACTAATAGCATGCTAAACTTTGAAATCTTTGCGAAGTGACAGAGAGAGAGATTGCACATATATAATCCTTTAGACATAAACTGTTGACCAAGTTTGGGACTAGGACTGGATCTAGCCCCACCTAGACTCCTCTCTGAGAAGGACTTTAGAAAGGAAGGGGGTCCTCTCTGAACCTTGTGACTGAATGGGAGGGTCTCCCTGACAGTTCTGACTGACCTTGTCCTTTATGCAGTATATAGCCAAGTGTGCCTTGCCATCTCAAATCTTGTTAAAACATTGTCACCTTTGCCATCAAACTTTGTTAAATCCCTGTTTTATATCAATAAATGTATTGCTGCTTCTCTCAAGTGAAGTGCATCCCTTCATCTGCGACAGTATCAAGACTGAGTTTGCCAGGAAAATATCCTGCAGGATCTGTGGGGACAGGCTATTTCTGCAGCCTTTGCAGGCCTGATGCTCCCAAATGCAGCCAGCCTGCACTGGACCTCACTGGAGGCATCTGCCACAGATAGTCTCTGCTGGGGATGCAGTTGTGGGTGAGCTGAATGAGTGTGGGGTTGTTCCAGCCCCCAAATCCTCACTTACTTACTTTACAATTCCCTTTTTACTCTAAAATGTGCTGAATCTCTTTCTCAAGCAATGGCTTGTCTTGCTGAAGTTTTTTTTTTTTTGGTGATTGCTGTCTGCTGCTGGTCGATAAAACTTTGTTGGAGAGGGTCTGTTGCTGGAGCAAATCACACTGTGACTCAGTCATGTTTACCAGTCTTGTCCGTCCTTGGCAGCAGGGAATTTGTAGCCCTAATTATAATGACTGTCTTGGGACCTCTCCATATTAGCTTAATCCTAATGTCACAGTCAGCTCTGGCACCCTAAAATAATGTATTTGGAGCAAACCAAGGGATGGTTCTGCAGGGAAAAATGGAAACAAATACACTTCTCACTTGGTTGCAAAACATGCAGCAGCCTAGTCCAGGAGAAAAATCCCTTTTGTTCTTCTTTTTATAGATCACATTTAAAGCATCTCTGCTCCTTCCCAGGCAAGGAGGCAGCTGTGTCTAGAGACCCTGAGCACAAGCACAGCGCCGGTTTCGGCAAGCGCTGAAGATTTACATCTACATAGGCAAGAGAGAGGGAATATTCCCCTGCCCTTTATTTCCAGGTGAAGGTGGTGCATCATGGATTGTCTGGCAGAGCCAAAAGCTGTGCCCAGCCCCTCCAGGCCAGCATCCTCGCTCTGCCGTGGGGTTTTCCCTTACCAAGAGCAGGATGGTAGTTTAATACAGGGAGTTCAATTCCTCTTGGCCTCCTGCTAGACATCCCAAATATTCTTCTAGAGATACCAGGGTGGAAATGCCACCCTTCTCAGATGCTGAAGGGTGATTTTTGTTTGTTATCAAGTTCAATGGCTAACTTATTGGAAGAAACCCAAGTCGGTTTATATTGAATTTTCGCCCTGGATACTCCTCCCTCGGCAAAGAGGGAATGTTAGTGAGGAGCTATAAATAAGGGGTGATCTCCTCCAGTTAATGGAAATGGTGGGCCCCTGTGAGGAGCATGCGTCTCCTGTTTGGATGTATGGGGCATCAGCAGGTGCTGGGTAGATGCCGCTCATGTTTGCTGGCTATATGCTCTTATTTTAGCTTCTAATCTCTGCCGATGAACTCATACGCTCTAACACTTTGCGAGCATCTCTGGCTTCTAGGTTTTTTATTAACACCCTGTTGTTTACCATCAGTTTAGACTAAATTCCCATTAAATAAGGGTCAGCTAACACTTGCTAATTTTTGAGGGCCTGTCTCCAATTTTCTGGGAATATTGCAAGAAGCCGTAGGTTTAGTACAGCAGAAATTCAGACACAGGGTGGCAAAGCAAACCAGTTTGTTTTCCATCCGGCCTGATACCATTGACCTGGCCAAGCAGCTCACTGGTGGCAGTGATACCCATGGAGCAAGCTCTCAAAGACACCCTAGCACACAACTAAGCCTAATTTTGACTAGTTTAACCTCACTTTCAAACTCTTCCTCGCTCATTTGTGGGTGATGGGTAACACCTGAATGTCTCCTTCCTTGGGCAAGTCTCTCATTAGGTCAAAGTCACACTAATTTGTGATAAGTGGTGTTAGTACTACAGGTTCGCCTTGCACTGGGGTCCTGGCTCAAATAAACGGGATAAAGCGATTTGAGTTTTATTTTTCTTCTTCACCCAACAATAGAGTCAGGCCAGACGTCAGTGCTACACTGGTCAGGACGTGTCCATCGCCCTCCTCTGTCCTCTCACGGCCAGGACAGCTCCCGCTGGCCATGGCTCCCAGCATCCCAGTAGGATGCTGCTCAGTTTGGGATGAAAAATGCCCAGGCTGGGAAAGCGGGATTTAGCTTGAAATGGCATACGACAAATAACCAGCAGGAGGAGCAGGAGGTTGGGGCAGTGGAGGCTGGAGGAAAATTCCTGTCCCAAAAACCTGCCCAGGCCCTCAGTTTTCTTAAGGAAAAATCTCCTGTTTCTTTTTTTACCCCTTCCCTGGGGCCGGAGTGAGGCTTTCCCATCCTTCGCTTGGTTGTTTTTCATGGCATCCAAGTGACCATCTTCCAATCTGTTTGTGATTTATTGCAGGATTGATCCCACTCAGAAAAAAGCTTTCCACAAGCCTGGCTCTGAATGCAAGGATTATTCTTATTAATGTCCTAAAAGAAGGAAAAAGGAAGTCTGCTTTTCTTTAAAATACAAAAATCTTTTCAGGCACCACAAGCTCACAGGTGAACCACGGCAGTGCTGGTGCTGAGGGCTGGTTGTGGCGGGGCTGGTCGTGCCAGTGTTCACCGCAGGGTGAACGCTAGCCCAGGAGCATCGCTCTCTGCACTGTCTCTTTGCCAAAGCTTCATTAGCTGTGAATACACAGCTCTATGAGCCCTCATTTTGGCACACCAACTTGGGGAGCAGCTTCTCCACAGAGCAGGGTCAGGCCTTGGGTTGTGCTCTGTGTCCGCTTATGTCTCTTTATTTCTTGCTTAGGACCTATTAAGGAGCTGGTCTTCCCTGGCAGGGGGATGAGTTTCCAAAATGATGGCTCCAAATACTCCGAGTTTTGTATTTCAGCACCGCTAAATGGAGTGGAGGATGAGGTTAAGCACTAGATGATGCTAAATGCTGGCTTTTAAAATCCATGGTCTTTTTTTATTTTTAGTAATGCATCCTTCCCACAGCCAAAAGGACAGCTTGTCTGGGACGATGCTTGAATAGTTGGAGGGTGCCATGGGGCTGGATCTACCAATGGTGAGTTAATGGCCATCTCCCTGGCATTTGGGAGCCTTGCTATCTTGATAGAGTTGCCTTTTTAGGTACCTGCCTTCCTGCTTTGCTCCTGTTTTCTGCTAATTCCTCCCATGATGAGCTATCCTCATTTAACACTCCCTAAGCAAAACCTGTCCCGTTTGCCCCAGCTGGATGCTCTTGCGCTCACTCCCTACCCCATCATTTCTTGCACAGAGCCCCTTGGACACTGAGTCTCCTCCCGCATTGACTCATCTCACCATTTATCTCCCGTGCCTCAGAGCTGGAGGGTAGGAACCAGAAGACAACCCTGGTTTCAACTCCCAGGGTGCAGAGAAAGCTTGAAGAAGTGAACACAAGGGCATCACTCAGCCATAAGCCCAAGTTGCACAGAGGCAGGGGTGACATCGTCTCTTCTCATCCCTTAGCTTGACTAAGCCCTTTGCCCTACATGGAAGGCTGGAGAAGGCAAGCCCTGGGGGAGTTCTCTCCAGGTAGGCTCTCCCTGGTTGCACAGGAAAGCTGGCATCTTCAGAGAGCTTTTTCTGCCTTGCAGATCTGAAGGAGGACTCTACAAACGTGGTAGCATCCGCCGTCCCTTCTGCTGCAGGTACCACAATGGGAGGCGGGGGCTACATCCTGCATCCCTGCGATGCGCCTTCCCACCGCCCCACGCTTGCTCTTCCCCCCAGCACCGCCAGGAGAGTTGAAACTCTTCCTCTCCCCCTCAATTATTTTTATTTTATTTTTTTTCGGGGTGCCAATAAAGGCAGACTCCTTTAATCATCCCAGCTTTAAGAGGGAAACAGGAGAGCGCCAGGGAGAGAGTGCAGTGAATTTAGAGACTCATCTTACCCCACCATGTTAATTATCTCTGCTGTAAAAAAGAGGTCAAGGAGAGGAACTCTACTAAATAGGCCGACGTTGGCATGAACAGCTCCTAAAGTGAAGAAGGTAAGACTGAACTTTACTGGAACTTTTTTTTTCCCATCTCTTCAAAAAGCTCCTAGATTAAAGCTCTGATATCCTTTTTGTTGAAATCTCATGGATTCTGAAGCTCAAATGGCTGGAAGGAAGCCCAGATAATTTTTTTTTATCCCAGTCACTGAGAGGCTCAAAGGTTTTAAGTCCTGCCCCCATGGTGAATTGCCGAGTATATAGGAATACAGAAGAACCCAGCACATAGGTGTTCTGGCCATTGTTATCGAGAGGGAGAAAAATAAAATAGCTCTCTATGTAGGTCAATGACCTGCTCTTTATTGTCAGTAAAAAATTAAGGATGACCTAAAATCTACTACTCAATAAAAAAAAATAAAATAAAAAAAAGCAAGGTAAAGTAGTCTCCCCCTAATCAAAGAGGAAATGTTTGTGTTACCTAAAGCTTGACCTCCTCAGTCTCTAACTTTAGCAAAGTCTTTGCGATTGAAAAGCAGTGGTCGAAACCTCAAAACCTGTCTGAAATGTCTATTAATTTTTGATCTTTCAAGGGAGTTGGCTTAGTTATTGTAGAAGCCCCCATAGCGCCAGGTAGCGTAGTTAAGGGTCTCTCAGCATTTCCATTATAAAGCCCCAATATTCAAGGGCTTATAACTCAGCTGTTTCCACATTGCGTCTGTCTGATCCCCGCGTTGCAGTTTGCTAGCTCACCTGCCATCCCCCTCCGTCCTTCTGGGGGAAATAACATGTAAATTGGTGACAAGAGCTCTCTTTTAAAATATATATTTTTTTTTTTCTCCAAGCTGAGAAACACTTGGCCAAAAACAGGACATCTGGACCTCTGTGGGCCATGAGGTCCTCTCCATGCACCAGGTTGGTTTCTGTGCTCCATCTCTATGGGGGCAGTGAGTCAGTGAAGCCTAAAATACCTCCCCAGGGCTTTTAGGATGGCTTGGGGTTTGGAGACTGAAATCTTTAAGGTCAAAAGGGAGCTCAGGTGAAGGAATAAAAACCAGCTCCTTATTAATGATGAGGGTTGCTTGTAGCATCCTCCCTTATCCATCCTGCTCCTTTCAACACTCTTTTCACCAACGGTGCTTTTGATTAATCCCTAGATTTCTGGCTGAACCAAAAATTCGATTAATACTTGACTTTCTGCCATCATGCAGAGACTCTTATTTATAAGCTGGGCTTGAGATATTTACATCTGCAAACCTTTTCCTCTCTAGCTCCTATTCTTTTGCAGTGCTCTTTCCCAGACACCCAGCCCATGATACGTTGGATCCATAGTGGGAACCTTGCCTTTACCACCTGCTCCTAGTTAAGCTTGCTGCCTGCCTAAAGGGGAGAGGATTGCAGCCTGTGTGGCTTCTCTCTGAAGCTGGCAGGTGATGAAATTTGCTACAGCCCTAAGAAGTTTCATCAGGATATCAAGGGGGTAAGCTCTTTATGAAAAAAAAAAAACAACAAACCCAAACCCAAAACCCAACTGAAAACCCCCACAAAACCAACCAAACAAAACCCAAACTAAAACACCAAAACCTGATTCTTTGTGTCCAATGATCCAGGCACTTAAAGTCCTACTGAGACATACATGTATGCATGAAAAACTTATTTTTCAAGGCAATGTTTATGCTCATCTCTGCGTGATGCTGATCCAGAGTGAGAAGGGAGCAGACACACATGGCTGAGCCTTAGCTCCAACTACAAACCAAGGTGGACCCACATGTGGTTTGTGTCGGGGGGAGGAGGCGTGAGGATCGCTTCCCATCCCGCAGACCTCATCCCTTCTTTATGGCCCCGGGGTCTGGGATTTTAGGAGGAGAGGGAGCCCTGATCAGCACTGACATCCCTTGCAGATGGGGTCGGCATGGGCTGAGGAGTGCAGGTGGTTGGGGTGACCTGTGTGCTGCATGACCAGACCCATCCTGAGCATCTCCTAGGGGAAAGCATGCTGGACCTGGGATGCGGGACATAGTGATTTAAGGAGAAGTCATCAGAAAAAGGGAGGAAGGAAAAGCATGTGGATCTGGGCTGGGCCGCTCCTGTCCACGGACAGGAGACCTGGGCTGTGCAATGTGCCTGGCACCAAAATGTTTCTTATTGTCTATGCTGAGCGTGTCGCAGCAGCTGATACAGCCGGGAAATGTGGGAGCATGCGGGAAGCCTTGCCAGGGATCATGGTGTCTTTTTTGCACCCCACAAAGGCAGAAGTGTGGGCGTCTGCGTGCAGGGGATGTGCAGCGAGGCTATCAGTGGGGGGGATGCTCATGGGGGACCCTCTCCTTACCCCAGGGAGTCTTGGGTGGTGCAGAGGTGCAGCGGGGCCAGGCCCTCATCGCTCCGCAGGTTGGGATCAGCCCTGTGCTCCAGCAGCAGCTCGACGCAGTCGGTGTGCCCCCCCAGGCAGGCTTCGTGCAGGGGCCCGCGCCCTCCTGGTGCCAGGTCGGGGTTGGCCCGTCGGCGGAGGAGATGGCGCAGGCATGCGGCGTGACCCCAGCGGGCGGCGAGGCACAGAGGGGTCGTCAGCTCCTGCTTGTACTCCAGCGACCACAGCCCTGCCGGGGGGAAGGAGAGGGGCTGATGCTTGGGACTGGCCCGCTGGGTTCCCATCCCCTGTGCACCAGCCTTGTGAACAAAGCACATCAAGACACTGCTTTTTCCATTTTCCCTTTAGCTCCCTGGCAGGTTTAGGTATCTCAAAGAGCCTGGTTACGGTTGGTGGCTGCTCTGAGTGCTGTTGGCAAGAGGGGAAGCAAAACTCCCTCTGTGCGTGCACATCCAGGAGCAGGATTTCATATGGCACGAGCCGGGTAAACCAATGCCCTGCCCACAACCAGCTGCACAGAAGACCCTGTGTGCGAGACCTTGCTCGTAGGAGCCAAAAGGCGGCTCATGAATTCCCCAACTGCACCAGGCTGAACATGGGATGTGATGTCCTTTGGCTGGAGCAAAGGAAAGGACATTTCCCGGCAGCTCTGGGACTACCCGTAGATGCACGGCACCTGGTGAGCATCGGGGACCACAGGGACCATCTGGGGTCAGGAGGAACCAGGTACCACTATGCTGGGAACATCTTATTTTTGCCAGTTAGGACCAGGCTGCTTTTTCTGAGCCCCTGCATGTGGAATTTGGGCTGTGAGCCCTCTTGCAAGCATGCCTCAGTCATGGAGTCCCCCATCCCAATCTGGAAAAATGATGTGGACACGCACTTTTTACACTTCCCTACCCCTCCAGTGGGTTAGTATGTGCAGAAGAGAAGAAAATAAAAGAAAGTGGTGAATATTTATGGCTAGGACTGCAGGGCATAGTCAGCTAACCAGAAACCAGCCACCTTGGAACAGCCTCTATAAAAGCAGTGTTAGGCACTTAAATGCACTGCACCTCTCCTATTTAGGGTTAGTAAATGCACATAGGTTTTTTTTTTTTCATTTTTCTGGACTGGTCTTCAAAGGAAAAGTACCTGAGAGTCCATAAGATGCTTGGCTTTTCACCTGCCACTCCAGCTCGTTTTTATTGATCTCAAAAACCAGGTTGACATCTTGATAGTATCGGTCAGTCAGGATCTCGAGGCTTCTCAGGTCTCCTGTGACCAAGGCTGAGTAATACCTGGTGGCGGGAGCGTGAGCCGTTAGAGGATGCTCTGAGTCCAATTTGGGGGAAATCTGTAGCTTTTCTGTTACAGGTCCCGGTAACTCGCCCATTCCAGTGCTTCCCGTGTGTGTAGGTCCTAGCTGGGAGGATAGACGGGCTTTTATAGTTCATTGTTTCCATCCTCCTGGGCTCATTGTCTAATTATAATCCAGTTAAGGCTCTATTGTTGTTGTATTTATAACTCCGGCAGGGTCAGATGATAACGGGCACACGATACAATGAGGGTCAAACGGTCACTGGGCTGTGTTGTGGCAGCACCTCTTGGATTAAATTGCCGGCTTAATTGCAGACAGCAGCTTGGGACATGGGTGTTTAGGCTGGGAGGAAAACAGTGCCTAGCATTTAGGGGGTAAAAAAAAAAGAAATTTAGTCAGCTCCTGTCTGCCCAACCCCATATAATTTTATTTGTGTGCTCTGAGAAAGTGTTTTTTTTCCCTCTGCCTGACACTGTATTTTTTTTTCTTCAAGGCACTCATACCTGTTTCCAGTCTTGTGGCTGCTATATGGAAAAATCTGGGTATCACATTCGTGGCCAACACGATGCAGACTGGCATGCTGGCACGTCCCTGCAGGGATGCAAAGCACTTGGCAAAGGCCAGTGAGGTACAAAACATCCTGGGGCTTTGGCAGGTGAAACTGCTCTCGCCATTGATGCCTTGTATAGGAGAGAGAAAGGATCCAGCCTCTGCTGCCATTTAAGCACAGGAACGGATGCCAGTGGAGCATTCCTGGCTCCCACTGCCCTGAGGCTTGTGGCTCCTTTCCTCAAGGTCATGGGAGAAGTCCGTAGCAGGGACGAGAATAGACCTCGTCATCTCAAGAATAGACCTCATCATCTCGTGACTCGGTGGCTTTGCCACCAGCCTGAGGCTCTGGGTGACACAACCCCCTTCCCCTCTGCCTGCCAGCCCTCCCACCCCACCTCCCTGGGGAATAAACATGATCAAAGCAGATCTTGGGAAGATGTTAAACTATATCAAAGCAACCAGACATGGAGGGATTTTTGAAACGCTTCATGATTCCCTCCATGTGGAGTCAACTTGGGGGTGGAAGAAGTGTTTGGGACCTTCTCCATAGCACCCTGCAAGTGAGGACCTTGCTGGGCTCCTGCAGGTGATCATGAGCATCCTTGTGACAACACATCTGTATTGCAAGAGCCATCTGAGGTTTCTTTGTGGGTTTCCTCATCATGGCTGCAGTGACATCCAGCTGCTTGGCGCTGGAGACCATGGGAAAAGCATGGAGACACAAAAACCCCACAGTGTGTCCATCCAGGATGGGGTCATGCTCGGACCGGGGAGTCTGACTTGGAGTCCTCGTCTAAATAAATCCCTTAAACAAAGGACTCCCTGCCTTGAGGTCCCTGTTCACAAGCAGCTGCAGTGGGAGCTAATTTGAGGTCAACCTATGTGGTCTTTCCCATTTTCTTTCTCCCGTTGAACTCAAGGTTGGTCTTCGTAGCTCTCTGTCTGTCCACAACTGCTCAGTTGGTTTGAACCTCCAAATACCATCGCCTTTCTCTCTTCTTTTACCACTTGTTGCTATTCTGATACCTCCAGCTTTTCTGTGCCCCTTCACCCTTCCGGTATCAACTGAACCACCTCCTAAAAGCATTGTTTTGGTACGAAAAATAGCCTGGTTATCCCCTGGGGTCCCTTAGCTGGTGCAGGATAAGGTTTTGAGACCCAGGGAGTGGCACATACTGGGATTATTTTCCCCAGGCACTTGTCCTGGGTCGTGTTTTCTCAGCCCTGGCTCACTTTGCCTCTCCGCTCATTAGCAATGCTGAAATATTTTTGCGGTGGCGTGGAGGAAGCCTGCCTTCACGTGCCCTCGCTCACACTCCGAGGGGATCTCTTTCCTGCAGCACAGGCCACCTCCTGCGCTGGCAGCCGGGTATATTTAGCAGGGAGTCTAGACCTTCTCGGTCAGACACGGGCTAATTTTGCAAGCGGTGTGTGTTGTGTGTGTGTGTGTGTCTGGCATTAAACTGCTGTTGAGCGTGTGTTGAAATACCCTGTGACCCCTCCTCGTGAGCCTTTTAATCAGTGTCTATTTGCATATAACACTCACTTTGTGGGTCACGGTAATGACAGGATTAACAGCACCACTGACAGAGGGGGTTAAAAATAGCCACGTCCAGCAAGAGTAGAAAGAAAAAGTCCTCTTGTAGCTGAGTGGCACATACAAATGCCTGAGCTCCTGCCAGCCAAGTCAAGTGCTTTTTCCACCGATGAGTGGAGCGTGATGTCAGAATGAAGCGATATTCCTGTGTTTTTAAGGGAAACGCTGTCATACAGGCAGGAGTGATTTACTGCAGAGAGGAGCTGGCAGCCAGGACACCTGTGGAGCATCCTGGGGCTGGCCAGGAGAGTGGGAGAAGTCCCTGGTTGGCTTTAGAAGGAAATCGGGGGGGTTTGGCTGCTTATAAACTATCTGTCACGTTTGGGCAGTGATTTTGGGCACCGGAGGAAGGCTGGGACCCCATAGCCCTACCCTCTGCTCTGCCACTGCCGTGCTGCATGGCCTTGGTCATATCACCTGTCCTCTCAGCATCCTGGTCCCCGTGCCTTGAGACCCTGAGGATCCGAGGGACTGATCCTGCAACCAATTAAACCTGGGATCATCCTTATGTGTCCTTACTTCAGTAGAGATGTTCCTACACAGACCCGGGCCGCAAACATTGGTGATGATGAGCACTTCATTAGCAGTAACCTCGCACTCATTAATCTCTAACGTGGGGGTAGCATCTTAACCTTCTCCCTGCATAGGAATGTTTGCAGAGTACACCTCATTTAACAAAACATTAAGCATTTTACTTCCTCAGATCAAGTGTATCTATTAATAATGACTTAAATTGTCTGTGTTGGCTTCACATTATGAGGAAAACTCATTCCTGGCACATGAAAGAGCATGATATACAGAAGCAAAATTACTTCAGCGCGAGCTTGTTCCCCGAGTTAAGCTGCCTCATAACAACTTAGTCCTCACACCGGGGAGATTTCAGCCCGTAATAACTTGCCCTGCCAGTTCAAAAAAGCCATAAGACCGCCTTAAAAAGTCTGTCGAGTCCAGATGTGCCCGTGCTGAGAGCTCCTGGTGTCACCACTGTGATTTACAGCTGCCCTCCGGCAGCAGGGAATCGTATTATTTTTTTTTTTTTTTCCAGGGAAATTTCCAGTGCGGTGAAGGAGCCTGAGGGCTGGCAGCCTGCGGCACTGCCTCCTCCAGCTGCTCTCAAGCACGGATGGCAATGTCTGACTGATTTAAAGCTTGCACCCCCCTTTACCCGCCAAAATAATTAAAATGAACTGGCTGAGTGGTGGAGCTCCCTGGGACGGGGCAACGGCTGTGCCCCCCTGGTCGCCCCGCAGCCGTGGGGAAGGGATGCTGGGCCCACAGCCAGGGGAGCAGGAGGTGGGCAGGCGGAATGGCGAGACCACCACGCTGCAACATAAACCATCGGCTGCCCAAGCCTACCTTGGAGGGATGGCGGCGTGAGGGCGACTCTCCCGGGCGACGCTTGATCGTCCCGCCAGGGCACTATCCCTGGCCAGGCAGGGCAGGGTGGGAGGTTTAATCTCCTCTCTCGGAGCCAGGTGTCACCTTGCAAACAGCCAACCTGTCGCTGAAACGTCCCCACGTTTATATTTCCAGTGCTCCCCCCCTCCCTCCATGTGACAGCACTGCCCAGTTATGTGGCTGGTGGCTGAGTGAGGGGGTCAGACTGCAGGATTAACACCCATGAAGACGCACCGCTCTGTGCGTGTGTGTGTGGTGGTAATGCTTTGTACCCCCCCCCCCCCCCCCCCCAAAAAAAAAAAAACCCAAAAACTTTTGCAGATTCAAGTGCATGAGCAGAGCCAGCTGAGCTGCTGCTGGTGGACCAGCTCTCCTTTAAAAACTGCCACCCGGTGAAATATAAACCCATCCTGAAACTGCATTGATTTTGTCTGTTTTTTATTGGAAATTAGATAATATTTAAATAGTGCCAAAACATTTCCATTTAACAGCTCTATATAATATGGAAAGGTATTCTGTGCTGCACTGGTTTATAGTGGCCCTTCTTTGCCAAACATAAATAATTCGATTCAATAAAAAAAAACCACCACCCTTTCCAGTTTTCATAACTGTGCAGTGCTTTCCTTTGTCCACCCTTTCCCCATCAATTATAGGAATAGAAAAAAACTATGGCTCTTAACTTAA
>NW_009648960.1:598444-650400 GCF_000708025.1 Charadrius vociferus
CCCCCCCCCTTACTGAAGAATTGCAGCTGTGTTAATTATCCGCTGGGAATTCAATCCTGGTGCGCATCCTCTTTTAAAGGCGAAGGGGAGCCCTACCAATTATTTAACCCCTCAGTAATGCGCTTGTGAAATGTCACCCTGAGTGCCAACCTGGCAAACCATCTCAGACTGACCCTCCATCACGTGGCCCCCTTACAGTACGAGGCTGGGTGATGGCATTTACTAATTAGCAGCTGCCTGGTGCACTCACCACTCATCTCTGGCAGCAAGGAGACGGGGTTATTTTTAGAAACCACCCTTGAGGTTGTTGGTTTTTGGGTTGTAAGGGTTGTATTATTTTTCCCTCCCTTTATCTTAAAATATTAGACCCTCTTTGACAAAGGAAGGTACCGAGCATCTCTGCTGGACGTGGTGCCTGCACTGCCCTGGGCTGCAGAAAGCTCCTGGTGAGCAGCACAAGTGGATGCAGACACAAAGCTTTCAGCTTGGGTTGCCTTAGATTTGGGGACGTGGGGGGCTTGAGTTCCTCCCTGCATTTTTTTTAATCTTTCTCTTGTTACCCCTTTCCCTTAGAAGGCAGATGGCCAAACACACACACATGAGCAGGGCAAGGGCTTGTGCCTCCCATGTGAAAGCTGGTTTTGCTGCGTAACTCCTATTTTTAATGCCTGCCTCAAACTTTGATCCCCCAAGGCTGCAATCTAGGCACTTGCCTGCATATGGAGCCTGTAAAAACCACCAGCCCTGCTCTGGTTAACCTCGGAAGACTTAGGAGCAGAGAAGCAGCCAGAGATGAAGGACGTGCTGAAAAGAAACCTACACAACAAACCCTCTTCTAAAAAGCAGGGACAGTTTTCTTTTGTGAATGTTGTGTGCAGTAGGGAAGGGCAAGAGAACGGCTGTCCTGAGGGACTTGCCCAGGAGATGCCACCAACATTGACACCATCTCTCAGAACAAAAAACCAAGAGGCATCTCTTGAGACCTTGGGGGGAAAAAAGTTTGTTCCTGCAATTATAATTTCAAAACCTCTAGATTCAGCAGGGGACTGGGCTCCACCGGCTGTTTAATGGGACCAGAGCACCATTTTCAGTTTGCCTGGGTCTGCTGAAGAAAGAGGAGGAAAGAAGACCCATGAAATAACATTGTCCTATACAACAGGGTGGGATGGAAGAACAAAGCAAACATCTTGTTTCACCGAAGTGGCTCACAGGGCAGCACAAGGTGGCAATGATTCTGTGCACCCTGAAAAATGCAGGTGTTTTTGTTGGTGAGCTGAGGCACTGGGAGGTTTAACATCCCTACAGCACAGGTTTGCTCTCTGTTTAGCCAGTGCTGCAGTCAATGCTCTCCCATGACTGCTGGTTGCCCTCTAGCCAGTGGGTCCCACCATGGCACCCCTGGGGGGGCTGTGGTCCTGGGGAAGAGGACAGAGGGTGCAGTTGCAGAGGAGGAGGAGGAGAGGGCAAGGAGGAAGGTGGAAGGGATTAGAGGCTCCTAGTAGGATCCGTAATGCAGGACCCCCTCCCCAGATGGGAGACACCAGGGATGTGATGTGCCACACGTCAACATCACCACTTGCAGGCTGACCACCTAACAAAGGACTTATAAACAATATAGGCTGGGGATCCAGTGCTGGGTACCTCAGGACTCAAATCCCAGTCCTTTTCCCCAGACTCATGAAAACGGAACCAGATTCAACCTGTTTCCTAGCCGAATCTCCACCAGGAGCATCACTGCTATCTAACAGGCTTTTCTTTGCCAAAATGCTATGGGAGGTAGGAACAGAGGAGCTGGATGGCACCACGAGCTTCCACAAGCCCTTCTCTCAGCTTCATGCCATCCTGTGCTGTTTTGCTCCTGAGCAAAATTAGCTTTTGACACCTGAAAGTGTAATGTATTTGTGAAAGAAAGGTATTTATAAAAAATGTGTTTCCCAAGTGCACCCTAACTAGAAAGTTATGGAGATAATTGCTTGCCCTCTGGGACGCAGAAGAACAAACTCAACTATTCCTCATTGGCTGTATCCATTTCTGGGGGATTGATTTATTCCTTACCAGTGGACACATCTGAACTTCACTTGTCAGCGTTAATTAGTGGGGACTCGGCCCGATTCATTACGGCTACGACCTCTCCTTGGCGCAGCTGCACTTTAACAAGAGAGCCATCTGGTTTGCCTGCTCAGCTCTGCCTTCATTCCTGCCCCCCCTTCCCACCACTTATGGGGTACGGGCTGGAAACACCGCCTCGGAAATTACAGGTTGCTGCCATGGCGGGATGAGGCAGCCGGTTCTCAGGGCCCGGCTGCAGCACCTGGACCATCTGTCACACCGGCAGCACCCGGCGGGGCGAGCTGTCAGCTCATCGCCCCCGCTGCTGCATGCCCTGCCCTCCTTGAGCTGTGATGCTGAGGACTTGCCCTGCAGAACTAGGAGGGTGGCTCAGAAGGGCAATGTGGTGGGCCAGGGCTTTGGGCTGCCTCCAACATCCCCCTGCAAGGGGCTTTGTTGGAGGGCAGAGGGGGATGCATTGACTGCCAGGGAGGGGTGGCATATCACCGGCGGGTCAGGGGCATCCCAGAATTGGGAGCTTGATCTTGGTGGTGGAGCAGGGATGACTTTGTAAGCCTAAAATGAAATGCTGGCCCAGAGCAGGACCCTGCTCGAGGGGCTCAATGATGAAGGCATCTCCTGGGTGGGCTGGGGAAGATGATGTAGGGATGGGGCAGGTTTTTGGGCCATAAGGTGGCACCACTGTGTGCCCGTATGCATGGCCCCTCCAACCCCCGACAACGAGTGTCTCCCCTCTGGGTGTTTTTAGGTTAACGTGGGTGGTGGGATGGGGGGTCCACCACACCAGCGCATGTGTCCATTGGGCTTTGATTCGCTGATGACAAGACCCCAGATTTCAGGCTGGCCTGGTGCATTTGAGCATTTCTCCCTGCCTATAGTTTCCCTCCTGAAGGGCTCTGCTGTCACAGGCTTTTCGGCAGCTGTCTGAGTGGCATTTGGGATGGAGCTGTCTGAGTGCACCTTTAATTAGAGCAATTATGGGTGTAACTTAGCCAAACTTTGTGCTGAGAGAGGCTATTGGCTTTGCTTGCCAAAGGGCTCATTTGCATGATTTCCATCTCCTCCTCCTAATCCTCCAGTCTACTCACCACTCCAATTACTCCTAACAAGAGGACAGGATTGCACCCAACCTTTAACCTCTTGTCAAGCTTTCACTAGGGCTTGGCCCATCACACTACCTTGGTCTTAACGGCTGATGCCTAAATTTCCTCTTGCTCTCCAATAGTCTTTCTTGGTGTTTTTGCTCTTGTTTCAGCCCGTTGTCTTTTCCCTCCATCTTTTTGTTTTCGTTGTGGAGTTTGATCTTGATTTATTTTTACTCTAGAAAGCAGAAGTCCCACTCCATTAAGGAGCCCTTGAGTGGGCAGGTGCAGTGGCTTCTTCTCATATGACCTAGGGTACCAGGAGCTGGGACAAATGACAATGTGCCTGGAATTGAAAGCCAGCACCTCTGGTCCTCTTCTCTAAAGAGTTTATTGCCCTGAAACATGGATGAAAATGCTGCTGGAGGTGGCTGGAGCAGCCTGCTTTGATCCCAGACCCGAACTACCTTCATCCAAGGAGAACTGGGAAAAACGTCCAACTGGTCCAAGATCTACTCTTGCCCACCAGACCGTACCGTGGCTCCAGGGCAGGACAGGGGCTGGATGGAGAGGGATGGAAAACCACAGCACAGGGGAGGAGGAGGGACTGCAGGTGGAGGAGGTCCTGTACCCGTGTCTATGTCTGTCCCTACCCTATGTGGCAGCTCCACAAGGGCCTTTCTTTCTTTTCATAAGCGGGTCAACAGGGCAGCAAGGACCTTGCAGAGATGCTCACACCCCCTTGTCCCATGCACTCAGGATGCTGGTCTCTGGCTCTTTCCTGCAGGGTCTCCTCATTCCAGTTCATTGCTCTCTGTTGCTTATTTTTGGGCTTTGATGCTTCTGTTGCCTGGGCTGTGAGATGTCCTTCAGCCCTTCCCTGTGTTTGTTTTGATCCTTGCCTTCTGTTGCTGCTAGTTGCTTTTTCCCTGTTGGGGAAACTGAGGCAGGGCAGCAGACTAAAGTGGGAAGTTGGGAGAGGCCATTAGGGAACGTCTTTTGCTGCTGGTTTGCAGCTGCCCTCCTGACAAACCTTATTTCATGCCTCTCTTTGCCTTTGCTGCTGGGTGCACTTAGTTGTCTTGTTAATGATGATTTTCTTGGTAATTTGAGCAACTTAAAGCACAAATGTTTATAAGAAGAAGAGGAGCATTCCATGAACGGGAAACTGTGCAGCATTGGTGTTATTTGAATTTGGGCAGAGGAGATTAGGGGTGTGTTTAGCCTCTTTTCAGAGGAGTAGGAAAATGGGAAAGGGTATGGAGTTTGCATTTCCCATCCTTTGACCTCAAGGCTGCTGGGCAGGTGGGAGCAGAGCCTGTCAGTGCCCTGCCCTGGGATGGCACCTGGTTTGGGGGGGGTCCAGGAGTAGGGTGCGAGCCTCTCCCTGCTCCCATGCAGGCACCACCCCTATTATTTTCCCCCTGCTGCCAAGAAAGGGGACTCTAGCTGAGGGCTGTAATGCCACAGGCCAACGAAGGCTGTGTTTGGTGCTTTTGTAGGAGGCAACTCTGCACAAAACGTGCTGGTGCTTGTTTGCTCTGCAAAAGAAGTGGTCCCTCTTCTGCAGTGTTCTCCCAGGGTAGCGGCCTTTCAGCACGGAGCTCGGGAATTAACTGGAGCTGCATAGGCACTGTGCCTTTCATTACACCGTGGTGGTGGCGTTTTAGTGGTGGACTGTGAAAAGCATCGTCGGCTGGGGACACCCCAGGGCAGTGAGCCGGGGGTCCGGCTGGAGAAACCCCCTCTCCTTTGAAGAGGACAGCCCCATGGATGCTGTGCAAAGCTGAACAAGAGCCCTAAATGATTTGGGGATTTTATGCAGCTTGTTATCTTAGGTGTAGGGATTTTTTTTTTTTTTTGAAATCCCAGCAAGAAATAATCCTCTTTTTCTGGTTGGAATAGAAATGGCTTGATGCCATGAGGCAAAAAATAAAAGGAAGCTCTGCCCAGTGCTGTGATGATTTGCAAGGCTAGTGAGAGACTACATAAGGCGTTTTCAAATAGACTCCAATATTTTCAGTGCTTAAAGAGGGCCCGACTACGTGACACCTTTTTTGAAGCCCTGATTTACAATGGACCCAGGCTGAGTGCATTATAATTTGCTGCGCGAAGTTCCAAAGTCGCAGTACTTTCAATAATGAGGATAGAAACCCTAATATGATGAGACTTTTTTTTGGTATTGTATTTAATGAAAAGCTAAAAATGTGCTAATTTGTAAGTCCTGTTGTGGTAGTGGCATTGGAGGCTTTTGAAATGCATTACTGACTTAGGAAGTATTAAGAAAAAATGACATTTTGCTACTAGCAGAAAAGTCAATTATAACGTTTCCACACTTTAGAAAATTGCTGATGCAGGATGGGAGTTAATAGAACAGTCAGCTTCACTTTGTATTACCAGATTTGGGGGGTTTTGCTGAGAAATGTTGGGTGTGGGTTTTTTTTTGTTTTTTTTTTTTAAATTCCAATGGCAACTTAAACAATAAGCTACAACAAGTGCAGTGTGGTTGGGACTTGCCTCTGGCCAGGGTGTGCTGGAAGGAGATGTATTCCCTTGGGCTGCTCCCACCTGGAGTCAGACCGTTTGCCAGCCTGGTGTGATGCAGACTGCCCAGGACCAGGGTAAATCACCTTAAACAAAGATTTAGCAGCATTTTGCAGTCGGGCTGGTCTCTCCCTGGTGGTGGAAGAGCATGTGCCAAAGTGCTGATTCTGGTGCAATCTGTTCCCAGCACTTTGCAAAAGAGCCCTGTTAATTTATTAAAAAACATTTAAAATAAGAAACTGGAAAAAATAGCTGTCTTTACCCACTGGGCTCTAGATGGAGCTTTTTTCTGTCTCCTAGAGAAGCAAACAGCAATAAACTTGTCCTAAGCTCCTGGGGAATGGGGGGGTGGAAGCTCTGGGAGACTCACTGTGGTTGCCGGAGAGCTTCAGCACAGGTTATTAAAAAAAAGAAAAAAAAAAATAATTTCCAGTGCTGGAGGAGTCAGCTTTCAGGAAGGCAGCAGCACTCCCAGTAACCCTATCTCTAAACCAGTCTGTGCAGGCTAGCAAGGCAAAATAGCTCATGCAAAATTGGCAGGGATCAGAGACAAGGGCTGGCACTGCTTCTAACCGGAGTTACAGTGCCTGATTAAAGGGCTTTGGCCACAGCGGCATAACCTGAGCGCTTAACATAAGCCGGGGACCTAATAATACCCGAGGCACATTGAGAAAGCATGACTTCATGGTGGCTGCTGCCTTTTACCTTGCGAGGGCCGTTTTTCCTCCCTCCTCGCTGTGAGGATGCAGCCCTCCTGCCCGGCTGGGTGGGATCGGGGCTGCTCTCGGTCAGCTGCATCCCTGAGAGCTCTCTGCTGTGAGGTAGACGCACCTCCTGTATGGGTGCCCACAGGGATGGTGCCTGGGGTTGGCAAAGACACTGGGGGGGGTCTTCCCTGGGGTGGGCGCTGTAGAGCAGCGTAGAGGTGATGCCTCATGACTTAAAGCTCCACCGGGTTTTGGTTTCTCATTCATCCTATTCCGAGTGCTATGGTAACCTGCTTGTGTTTCTTAGGCTTATTGATAGGGTTCATAGAGAATTGGTAGGCATCTCATCTGAGGCAGGGTGTCCACTACAGACCTGAAATCCTGATTATGGCACTTTTTTGCCTTGTGGCAAATTAGTAGTAGCTTATTTCCAACTGAATTAGATCTGTCTGCTACAGCTTGAGCCTCTGCTCTAGCTGGTTTGGCTGTTGATGGGGATTGGGGGTTATTGGTATTTTGGGGAGGTGAAGGTGATGCGGGGAATTTGTAGGACAGGGAGGTGGGTAAGAATGGCTCCCAGGTTCTTCCTTGGCTGGAGGCTGAGTGCTGGGGCTGTGCTCCTTGCTCACCACCCAGGACCCTGCAAAGCTGGCACTGAAACCTGGGGTCCTGCTCCAAGCATGGCCTCGGGGGCTATATTTAAAGCACAAAAATGTGGCAAGGTTATGCCAAGACTTTATTGCCTCTGGAAGAGTGAAGTCACACTTTGCTCCCTTTTTCTCGGGTGTTCCTCCCCAAGTGCTCCAAAAGGGGGTTCCTGCTTGGTGTGGGTAAAGCAGAAAGATGGGGAGCGAGCGTGAACACTTTTTAAAAGTCACGTCATATGTAGTTCTCCTGGGTTTGGAGGAAGCAATTAAGCCAATTAATTTATTGGTAAATTATCTTATGATGAAGTACAAAATAACTGCAATGAAACGCTGACATTCACATTAATACCAAATTAGTTACTGTATTATGACTGTTCTAACAATGAATGCCCAGTAATTTAATAGTAATGGGACATTTAAATAATTTAGCCGATAATTCTCTAGATCACTTACATATATAAATGAGCATGACAGCTTCTTTTCTCAACTTTGCTGGTGCTGCCGGATTGCCTCCCACCACCACAGCAGGAGGCAAAGCAGCCTGGCACCCCTCTCCACCATCCCCCAAAACTCACCTCTTGCTGTAAACTAAGTGGGGGACAGTGTGTAGCAAAGGGGACTTTCCTCTCTCCTCAAGTTTTGGGATTGCTGTGGCTGGAAAGTAGAGCACGATGGCCCTGTGGTTGGGCTTAGCAAAACCACAATTATTATTATTTTTTTTCTTTTCTCTTCTCCTGTGGTGAAATATCTATGTGTGGAGATGCTACACCCAGGCCTGGTAAGAACAACTCTAGTGATGTTCCTTGTGAGATCACTATTAGCCTCACAGTCAGACAGGCATTGTAGCTCCAGCCAGGGCCACTTAATTGAATAGTTCAGCCGTTGACACCGAAATTACTGTGTGTTGGCTCTCCTTGATGCAACAGCTTCATTTTGAAGTAACCACACTTTCTGTAATAATAATTAAATAGCATTAAAATTGCTCCTTGTTTTTCCTTCCCCATCCCCTCAAGAGGACTCTGAAGGAGAGCGAGGGTTGGCAGCTCTGCAGAGCAGAGTTGGTCTGCATGATCACCTCTTTGTCACCCCCCACATCCACAGAGCTGTTTGTAGATATACCAGTTGTGGCTTCCAGATCCTCACAATTAAAAAAAAGAAGGGGGGGGAGAAGCGGTTTACAATGAAAGCTGCCACCATTGCAAGCTACATTTAGAGGTTAAATCGCCCCAGTGCTTTTTTTCCCCATAAACTGGTGAATACTGGAGAAAACTGCAGGCTTCTCCCCCGCCAAGCCTGGGACGGTGAGAGGTTCATGCATCCTCTCTGCACGGGGTTGGAGTCGTGCCCTGGAGATGGATGTTGTCAGTCAGTGTGTTACTTTGCTATTGAGATTGCACTGAACCTGCTGAAATATTAGTTAATGGGCTTGCTTACGTCCAACCTAAATGCGGTCTTTTCATCACATCACGTTCTGCTGTCAAACCTGTTGTGGAGAGGAGTATTCCACTGTCTGCAAGATTAAGGACAGAATTATCCAAATTAGTTTTCTTGCAGATGAGAGCAGTGATAAGGCTTTTAACACAAACCCTGCCACTTCTTTGGGAGAGTCTGGCTCTTTTCACAGAGGATGGAGTTGAAGAGTACCTTTTTTAATTGGGATGTGCTGCCAAATTTGTGAAGCCAGCAGCCTGCTGCAAGCAAGCCTGTGGAAAGAAAGAATAAAGAAAGGACAGCCAGAGTTTGTAGCTGCTCTGTTGCAAGAGTGTAAACCCAGGGAGTGGCAGCTCATCCTCATGGGGTCCCTTGTGTGGGTCATGATGAGGCTCCAGCAGCCAGATTACTGCTGGGATGGCTGGGGGAAGGACTTAAGTACACCGGGAAACGTCCTGAGGTGTTGCACAGAGAAGATCTAGCAAGTACTTCCTCTCCTGTCATTTGGATCTCCTTGGCAGGGCTGGAGATGCAGCCTCAAGGTTGGAAAGCTGAGATCCAGGGGAACCCTGTACCAGACAGCAAAATGTCGCCAAAAAGGATCACAAAAAGCCTGGGTCGGGGTGGCTCTATCCCATCTGCTGTGATAGCATGGCAGCCTATCCTACCCTTGGGAAGAAAATTCACTTTATTAACCAGAGCCATGCAGTTCCCTCTGTTGCGCTCAATGATAGGAGTGCTTGAATTTTTTTCTGTGCGGGTAGTTGCCTGTGGGAATCTTTCAGGGCTTTTTTTTTTTTTTTTTTTTGACTTTTCTGTTTCCAGGAGCATCTTTTTCCAGTGAATTTCTTGTTAGGAGCAGGTGAAGGTCAATATCATCCCCTTCCCAGCAAGCTTGGTTAGAGCAGCTTCTCAAGCAGCTTTTCAGGTGGGGTTTTGTCTTTCTGCAGGTTCTGCCCTAAAACATGTCGCATACTCATCATCCGGGTAAGAGCACATTTTCTACAAGTCCCTCGGCATCATATTTTTGATGAAATTACTCTGTTCTAGTAGGGGAAGCAAGGGGTTGGGATGTAGAGTACAAAGATACAGAAATGTCTAAAATGTGATCAATCCCTTTTACATGGAAGATGTATCAATAAGGTCTTAATAAGCAGTGAGCAGTTGCTCTGGGACCGAGAATTATGCTCAGTATCTGGCCGAGTGTATGCGATGCAGGTATGATGTGCTGTCCTCAGCCTGCCCTCCCCCAAAGGCAGGTTGGCCAGGTCTGTGCTGGAGGAAACCTGAGCAGCTTCCCACAGCAATGCAGCCTTCTTTGCACCTCCCAGCCTGTCTATAGTGGTGGTATAGAGAGGTCCTTTGACTCCCTGGGGATGGTGTGCCTTGTATTTCCAGTTAAATAGATATTGTGAGTTACTTGCTGTCCAGTCAACATAGGTGTGCTGCAGTTAGAGGTGAAAACAGGTATTTGTGGATCTTATTTGTAGAAGACCCCAGTGAATGAGATCCTGTACTTGACATAAAGGTGGTGCCGGCTCCATAGGTATCATGCAGGATGCTCCCAAGCTTTAGGGTTTTCTAACCACTGTTTCTAAATATCTTACCCCCAAAACTGCTGATTTGTGAGTAAACAAGATTGCCCATCAACTGAAACACTATCAAATGCTATCATGGACCCCTAGATTCGTTGTGTTTCTCAGAAGGTTTAGTCCCCTGCACTTGCTACTTGTGATATTTGGATATTAGGCCTAATGCACTCTATTGAGTAGGAGGTACTACATAAAAGCACAAGACCAGGAAATCTCTGCCTCCAAGTGTCTCAGGTCCTTCTGTGCAGAAGACGTTCCCGCCACAGAGCTTCCCATTTTGCTACTCGAGCACATAAATAGCCACTGTGATACTCAGGCTACATCCGTACGTGCCTTTGTGCATGGGGTCTGGATGTGATGAGGCAGACTTTCACCTATGGGTGGGTTACGCAAACAGAATTTGCAGGACTGGGTTTGGAAGAAGTGGAAGCAGGTCTAGGTGAATTTGGTTTAACACAGCATGAAGCAACCTATTAGAAAGCTCAACAGACCTACTTCAG
Organism: Charadrius vociferus; assembly: GCF_000708025.1. NCBI lineage: Eukaryota > Metazoa > Chordata > Aves > Charadriiformes > Charadriidae > Charadrius > Charadrius vociferus. The sequence continues at coordinate 609,018 of NW_009648960.1, forward strand.
AATGCCATTACAGCTGCTGTTCTGCCACAGACGTGGGTTTTTTTTTAAGCAACAGATATATTGCTGTTTGTGCAAACCAGGTAATTGAGCATTGTTTCCTGTTGCAAAATAGATTGTTAGGGCATCCACCAAAATGAACTCCACCTGACCACTTTGCTTTTGATTCTGCTTATTGATGGTTTCTGCTAACGTCCACGTATATGAATTTGTCCATGATAAGGCATCAAAAGGCGAAACAGTGCTGGTCCTCATGTGGCTATGTAAATATTCAGCTTGTGGTAGATTGCATTAAGTGTCTTATAATCCATCCCAATTAAAAAGCAGTCTTTATAGCTGTAATAGTTTTATTGAGAACTGTAACACATTAGACTTACAGATATATAAAGCAGTTAGTTTTATAAAGCATATAGGATATTAAAGTAATGAAAGACATTAATGTGACATCAATTTTTAAGGAGAGTTACTTGCTGAAATAAATGAGTATAGCCTAAAAGTTGATGGCATGTTACAGTCCTGAGTAATGAACCTCTCTGCCCCCTAAAACCTCATAGAATAAATAATGCTTGAGCAAGTCAGTGGTCATTAACTCTTTATCCTCTGAGAGCTACATGTCACATGGATGTCTCATCTGACTCTTTAACTTTTTAAAATTCATTCAGAAAGGAATTCTCTTTCCTGAAATAGCTGTAACTTGGGGTGCATTTTTCTGAAGTGTCTGCTTTCCTAGCATCTCCCCCTTTCCGGTGAAGTAGAACTGTGACTGATATTGCCAGATGCAAAATTCTCGAGGAAGCTAGTTTTTCCTTTTTCCTTTATTTCCTTCTTTTGTTTTTCCTTTTCCTGCTTTCTCACTGTCTGCCAGTGCTCTGATTCGTGCTTTACCCAGTGGTGTCTTGGCATACCAAGCCTGGAGAATCAAAAAGCATGTGTATGTTTTATTAAAACTTAATAAAAACCAAAACAACACTTAAGAAACTTTTTACTAGTACAATGGAGAATTCCTTAAAAAAAAAAAATAAAATTCCTAAAATCCTGGCTGGGTTGTGGAGAAGCAGAAATGAAACCCTCAGATCTCTTGAGAACATTACTATAACAAGAAGTATAGCGATTGCTTGCTTGAAGTGTGTCTCATTAACAGGAATACTTAGCTGGGCCATTTGTGTTGCTATAGTTATGGAAATGTTAGAACTTCTATGATCAACCCCATTTCCGAGGTATATAGCTCTTGTCAAAACTCCCTCTGGTCTGAAACTTGGCAATAGACAAAGCATGCACTTCTCATGGCTCTGCAAATCAATCCAGACAGTTTTTATTTCAATGAGAGAGCTTAAGAAGCAAAACAAACCCTGAACGTTAAAAACCTGTTTATTGCTTTCAGATGCCTGTTCACAGTCCTGTGACTTGTAAATGATTTTTGTATAGTTGCTCTGCAAACTTGCCAAGCTCCTGGACTGCAATGTCAACAAGGCAGTTCTAGGCCATGTGAAAATAATGTGAAGTGAAGGAGAAGGCAATGCTGTAAAGTTAGTAGTGTGTAGGAATTAGTCTTTCCCCATATGTACGTGCAGGAACCTTTATCAACAAAGTCCTGCCTACACCAGAGATTAAAATGCCACTAGGTGTTGACATGATTGATAAAATGCCTTCCTTCTTGACTGTATTCATCCATGCACTGCCCCAGGAATGAATGTCTTTCCTCTGACCACAGACCACTAATTAATGCCACAACTGTGTCTCCTCTGCCCTTCACTTGGTCCCCAGTCATCTTCAACCTTCCTACCAATGCAGTACCCTGTAAGTCTGCCTTTTCCATATGATCCATGCAAAATGCTGCCTCCAGCTTGAGCCTGGTAAGGCTACCCTTAGGAATTTGCCTTGTCCAGTTTCCCAGTGTGTGTTACAGACGGGCAGCAGCAAGAGAAGCAGTTGGGAGAAGAGGTATTGGAAGTGTATAGGGAAGAAGAACCCTTGATATTCCTCTCCTGGCCCCAGATGGTCCTTCTTGGTGTCACGCTTCTTAAAGGCTTCCTCTGGGTCCCAGGAAGGGGCTGATGACAGGCACCCTATTTGGAACTCTTGTCTTGCAGATTAAACACTGTCATCAGGTAAATGAAGTCTGACAGCTGCCAAACGTCCAGCTGGCTGCTGGGCAGCCCTAACACTGTGATCTCTGCTCTAATTGCCTGAATTAGCTGAGCACCCCTCCTCCAAGAACCCTGACTCCACTGATTAAAACATCATGCTACCTCTCACACATCCACATCCAGATGGTGTCATGGGAGGTGTTTGGGAGGAATCCCTGGGCTCCCAGTGCAGCGGCCTGAGCAATTGAATTTCACTGTCCTAAAGATCGTCTCAGGCGATTCTTGTGTCAGGGAGAACCGACACACCTGGGACAGGATGGGGCAGGAGGTCTGGAGATGGCTGTTTCTGGCCCTTCACATGAGTGGGATAAGAAAGACAAGGTGATGGTTGTGACTCTTGGCTCAGGGAGGAATTGACTTCCCCAGCAGCAGGAGCAACCAAGCAATGTCTCTGGCCTTCCATGTGTGATTGACCATGAGGTCACAGAAATTCTATTTTCCCCCCAAGGTTTGTTGTCCTGGGGATAATGTTCCTTAAGTGGGAGATGGAAAGAATAACAAAACCCTGCCAACAGCTTGCTGGGAACTTGTTAGGGTGGAAAGTGCTGTTTGGCAGATACAGATTCGGGAGGTCACCTCACTGCCCACTCCAAGTGGCTGATAAAGGACTCCTGCATGTGGCAGGAGGAGCCAAATGACTTGATGTCTTCTCTTGTTCCCTTCTCATTTCTTTGTGTATATATTTCAATGCACAAAATTAACCTGCCTGTTGGCATGTGATACGGGCTGCTTTTGACTCTTCAGCTAGCGGAACTGCTATGCTGGATTAATGAATCCGGCTCCTCAGATATGGTAAAAATAAAAGTAGATTTATCATCGACGCATTAGCATCTGCACTGGGGATGTATGTTACTGGCAGCAAGTGACTGATCAGAGTTAAAATGTTTGCTTGTTGGAGGAATCATGCCCACGGTCTTTCGTATGGGTTTTCTTATACATTAAAAGTATTTTGTACCAGTCACTGCCAGGCAGAACTAGTGTGCTAGCTGGAATACCATTGCTCCTCTAGGACTACTATTATTTCGGTGTAAGGATTTGTATCAATCACACTGGTGCAATAATTTATAATTTCAAAAATGTGGATGTATAATTGGGGCAGAAATTTGAGTAAATTGAATGAAGAAATCACATTATCACAAATTTTGCATTATTTATATTCATTTTTGGAACACTGTCAGAATATAAATGTCAAACAGGGAGATTCATGTTTCCAGTGAATAGAAATCAAAGATTCATCACAGTGATAATCTTCACTTTGAATACTGCGTTTTAGCCGCCCCACTTCAAAAAGGACAAAGCAAAGCAACAGAAAAGGTCCAGCTATGGCAATGATTAGAGGCTCAGGAAGAGGTGCTTCTGTGTGACAAGAGACGGAGATACTGCAGTCAATTAATGCACAAGGCCGTTTTGACAATCCTCTTCCCCTGTGCCATATTACAGGTGCTGGGGCAAGGTTCCATGACATTTAAGGGAAACAAAGAAATTTTATTTAAAAGGAAATACTTTCTTAAGGGCTGTAATTAATGCAAGAAAATGATTGCCATGGGATGCTGAGGACAGTATCATTCTAGGTGTGTTCAAAATGAAGTGCTGTCTGCATACTTTGCTGTACAAAACAGGCCCATATATAGTAAGTGGAATAATATTTTCAAGTTAAACTAACACTAAATACTAGCTCTCATCTTTCAGGGTACAAATGGATTACTACTTGGAGCTGGGAATGATAGGTTTTTTTTTTTCTTTGCTGCAACACTGAACCATTAACCTTTCCCTGAGGAAAGATATTGGTTTAGATAGGAAGCATGAGGAAAAAAGAGTAATTTGCCAAATATCACAAATGCTGCCTACGTTGAGTGAGCCAAATGGCTGTAAATGGAAATTGGAAAGTATTCAACAGGGCTGGGAGAAATATGCACTATCATTAGGTTAGCAGTGGAAGAAGACTTGGACAAAGTTGTTAGAAACTGCATCCTGTTTATTGTGCAAGGCACTGTGGGGATTCAAAGAGCAGAATGAAAAGGAAACCTTTCAGCCAGGAGAACTGGATGGTTTATAAGCGGGTCAGGGTAGAAGTTGGAGGAGTATGGGGCTGAGAAAGCTCTTTTGGGGGCTCTTGGCTTCAGTACAGAAGTCCTATCCCATTTGGAGGCCCTGGTATGGGCTGCCTGCAGCTCCTTGGTACACAGCGGGGTTTTCCTGTTCTGTGGCCAAGGCTTTTACTAGTGTTTAGTAGGCTTGAAATGCCTTAGTCAAGTGTCGTGGCAATTTTCTGGGGTGTTAGTGCTGCTAAGCTGTAGTGTTGCACTCAACTAACTAGTTCAAGTCCAGTTCAGCTGTCCCTAAGCTACACTGAAGTCACAACAGCAAATAGATTGTAGACCTGTTCCCATCAATGCCAAAAGGAATACATGGAAAGCAGAATTAACCACTACATAAAGATAATCCTAGTCTAGGAAAAGAAAGAGCAATTATTATTGATCTACATTTGGAAAAAGTAGTTGTTGCAGGGTGATCCATGTATATTTGAGGTATATGTAATGCACCTCAAATGCATGAGGTTTTACCTTCAGGATTTTATAGCCCTGAGGGTGGGGAGAGGGATGGAGTTTGAGGCAGAAACTCACTTTTTCAAACCCTGAAATGAAAACTCTTATAAGAAAATCCTTGTTTGAAATAATTTAAAATAAGGACTTAGAACTTGATCCCTATGTGGAACACCGTGCAGACCCTGCATGTCCAGGTTTTTTGCCTCCTCAAGATAACATAGCCAGGCTTGCTGAACATGTCAGCTCTGAAAGAAAAAGGACAAATGCATTGTACTAATACCACCTGCGTAATTTATCTGTGCAAGTCAAGGCCACCCGCATAATTTATCTGTGCATGTCAAGGCCACCCTGTTTAAGATGAGCTGGGTGCAGGCAGTAGGTTCAGCAAAGCAGTATGTCAAGCGTGTTGCCCATGCAGAGTGGCTGCCTGTAATAATGACCATTGGCCTGGCACGTCCAGCAGCCCAGGCTGCCAAACATCCCAAAATGGGGGAGATGGGTGTTTGGTGCTGTTGAGCCATACATCATCACTCAAATAGTGATGTGCCAACCCATCAACAGAATTAGCAGGTCTCTAGATCAAATGTGCCTGGACAAGGACATGGCAAGGGACAATGAAAGACAGCCAGTTAACATAGCTCTTAATGTCACCTTAAATGTTTCTTCCTCCTCTTTGTACACTGGGTCCTGCCTGGCCAGTGAAGTCATGAACTCAGCAGTCCTCAGTGGCTTCCTGGTCATCTGCAGGAGGCGTAGCTCGCTCAGGACAGCTTGCACCGCCTGGACGATATGTCCCTGGGTGAAACCATCAGACACCTTTGCTAGGCAGCTTATGTTCAGCAAGTTGGTGATTGCTCCACCATTCTGCAGGATGATGTGTTTCCATAGCACTGTTCATTAGGACCCAGAAAAAGAGAGAATGCCAAAGGCATACATTAAGGAAAGCAGGAGAAATATTTTTTGCATTTTGAAATAGAAACAGGAAAATAAGGGATATCAGTCAGTAAAGCCAAGATTCAAATTTTTCTAGTTTGCTGTTTCTTTCATCTACAGATTTGTAGCATAGAGGCCTTTAGGTACATCCGTTCTTAAACCATTAGTGATCGTTTGTTGGCTACCAGTCAGTACTTTTCAGAAAGTCATTAAGGACACATAATGTGAGGTGGATATGTGTGTAAAAATGGAGAGAACTACTTAAATATGCCTGTGTGTATACACAGAAAGAGAACTTGTCCAGAATATTCCCATTTGTGTGTGTAGAGTTAAGTACCTATATTAACAGCTTCTTTTTATTTCCGTGACCCTGACCATAGTTTACTCCTGCTGATGTGAGTGCTACTATTGGGACTCAATGTCTGGTTTGGAAGCCAAAAGCTTCCAGCTATGCAGGCACATGTTGCAAAGGCCAGGTGTAAATTTCTGTGATTGGCATTTTGCTTGTTAGTTAAATGGTGAACCTGTTTGTATCTTTTAGCTGTGAACCTCTGTGACGTGAAGGTTTTCTTAATGTTTGTGAAGTGCCTGAGATTCTGCTTCCAAAAACAAATTAATAGGACTAATAACATCTTTTGTTTTATCCTATGTAAAGCAACAGGCTGTCTCAGAGAAACTTAGTAAAACTTTGATGCCATCTCACCATACTTTCCTTTAAAGACTTATATGAAAACATTTGCAAAAAATAAGTATTATGCATAGAGATTAAAAAGATTCTTGAATGAGACAGACAATTTGTGATTTGAGTATCATGTGTTTGAATGCTCATATGTAGTATGAAAAAAGTGGGTGAAAAGTTAATGGTACTGGATGTTGGGGCAGTCACATAATGGCAAAAACCTGCCTTATTCTTCCTTCGATTGCAATGTCGATACTATGGACTTGTGCCCATAACTATTGACAACTTTGTACTACATTTCTCAGGCAAATTGTGATCTTTCACTTGAATTGTATCTATGCTCAATAATTACTGGCTAAATCACTAATTCATAAAAGAGGAATTGATGCAGACAACAGTAAGTGCTACTTCTGTGCAGCCATGTATTGTGCGCCACAGCTTCTGTTACAGGTAGGTTCATGTGTAATATGAGGTACTGACTTGCTGGGTGATTAATAGCAAGAAACCAGTATAGGATTGTGAATCTTCCAGTTCAATGATTTACACTGTATATTTACTATTTCCATTGTGCATAGATCGGAATATTCTGGTTTGTAACAAAGGGGAGGGCTGCAGCAGACAACCAGACACAGTTGTGCACTGTGGCTATGAATATTGGTTATGTCGTGGCTTTTCTGTCAAAACAAGTATCTTTAGTTCTCAAATCAGGTGTCAGGCACCGAAAATTGTCAAGATTGGAAGGTGTGTGCTCTGTACTGTAATGATGATATTTCCATTGAACTTCAGGGAAGACTGGAGCTAAAGAACAAACCAGGCACTGTCTTAAATGGGACAATGTCAAAGAAGTAAAGCTACAAGTTTAATCTGCTTTAAAATGTCAAGAGTTAACTTTTTGGGGCATTCTTAATTTTGCAGTTGAAATCTCGTTAGCTGGCCCTTTGTTTTTGACTCCAAATTAGTGTTGAGAATCCCAGAATGTGACAGTTCAATCCCCAGAAGTGAACACAGCTAAATTCAGCTGCTATTGCCTCCTTACTCTAGGTCTTATTCATGTCCTTTATCTGTTAGCAATTTATCAGAGCTGTAACATAACGTGAAACACATGTTAGCTTGCTTAGAGACCATTTCCCATCCACACTATGAGAATTATTGAATGTGGGAGAGATTTACAATGTGCTAGGCAGTCAAAACCTGTCTGAGCCTGCCCAAACATGCATCATCTCAGTACCTTGGCTGCCTCCATGAAAGGCACCGGACTTCACAATATAGTTGTATGATTTTGTAATAAGGTGACTATGCAGAGAAATGTTGTATTAAGGGTACAATTGTAGTGAGGTGTCTGAACTGAGTGTGGTTTCTCTTCTGTAATCTGCTGGGACATGATCCATCAGAAATCAGTGGCATGAAGGGAATCTGCTTTCCTTGATGTGGTGATCAATAGGGACATTCATGCTAGGAGCTGCTGGTAGGAGCAGCGCACCATTAAGAGTCCTAACGTGGTGTTTGGTACCATTCTGAATAGCCAGAAACCTTTTTTCCACATTATCTTTAGACTGAACCTAAACAGCCCTTCTGTTTACCAGTCACCACATCCAGACTCCTTAGTACCCCGAAAAGTGTACTAAACCACACAATATCTGTGATTAAAACATAGGAAAAAATACAGTTCAGGGAACAGAAGCCCTTCTACCATCCACTTCTGAAGGATTTGGACAAACTACCATTTTTCTGCAGTAATTGATTCACATTATTAAGCTTATTTTGGAGCATTTCTTTCGAGTCAATGCTGAGCTACTGCAGACTTCAAGGTGACTCAAATCTGAAACCAAACTTGCATGCCTGGAAGTTTGTCTTTTTTCTACCTGTGTAAGTTGAGCTAATAAAAGATAGATTTTTTTTTTTGTTACAAGCTTTGACTCTCAGCATATGGGGTCCTCAATGAATTTGTCAGACTTTGGAAGGGCATATCTATCACCACTTGATAGACTAGACATGCAAAATCGTGGATGCTACTACAATTTCTCTCATGATCTGTAAGACAAAAATGGAATTAGATAGTGACAAAACTCCATCCTCCAGACATGGTTCTGCTTATGGAGATGCCTGAAGTGTACTGTTTAGAGTATTGAATCTGGATAGGAAGAGCAGAAATTCAGGGTCCTTGTGCAAAAAGAAAAGCTTAAAATAGAAAGTGTTTATTGAAATAGGATCTTATGCTTTCTACAGGGAAAAAACACCTTGGGATGAACTCAGTGCATGCTAAACAACTCATGAAGAAATGCTAATCACTACAGAACAGTATCTTAAACCTTCTCCCAATTTCCACTTTATTATCCAATCTTTGGGGTAGCCTGTATCAGTATTAACTAAACTTTCAGGAATTGAAAATTTAGGCAATACAGAAATTAACTGAAAATTCACACATGGCATACATACTGAGGTTAAAGTAAATTCTGAGGATAATCAGAGCATGATTTTTAAACAGTAAAATTCATGCCTGAGCATGAATTTTAAACAGTAGCAATCAACAGAATCGCTTGAAATACTTGCCAAATCTTGAAGCGTAGTCAGGCCTGGGAATCAGAATAATTTTTTGGTAGACTTTGCAGAAAGGTTTAAGATTAGCATCGAAGGGACGCCTGGTGGTTCCCACTAGCAGCACTCTGTCCTGTGCTTTCAAAGCCTTAAGGAATTTGGGGAGGATCTTTTCTAGCCGTTTCGGGTTCATCTTCATTGTGTACATGTAAATACAAGGAGGAAAGAGTTGTTATCGATGCTGACAGTTTAGCGTTAACGAGGTGAAGCTGTATGTAGATATTCTGTATACAAGAGAATTTTGTGCTTTTTTTTTTTTAGTAGTAAAATTAAAACACAAATTGTGAACACATTTAGCACAAGCAGACTAGATGCTCAACCTAAGTAGAAAGCCTCTCTCTCCTGAAAGTCAGGTAAACGCTTGATTTCTGCTTATGTATTTGTGGGTTTGTGCTAGTGCCTTTCACTATTGAATTTGCTGGTCCTGTTATTAAAAAGCTGGAAGGAAACAACTCATTTAAAGAAGGAAATCCTGATTTCCAGTTTAAGGAGAATTATTGCTTGGACCTGTGTACCTGATAAACCTTAGCAGATAGAAAAATAACTGGGGCATGTAACCTGGTATGGAATCCTCCCAGGTCTCAGAGGTTATGATCTACCAACTCCTACCCATGGTTTAAATGTGAAAAATACACTCCCTAATTTTTGCTATGATTTCCAGTGTGCTGAGGCTCTAACCTGAGAACACAGCTTTTTGAACTCAGGATTCATTTCTTTGCAAAAATTTACTGTTTGACTTTAGAATAAATATGAGTCTCAAGCAAAACCTGTTATTGGATAGTTATGTCTGATAATGTTCAAGTGATTATTGTTCCATGATTATTGGTTGGAGAAGCTTAATCAAATTGCAGTGGTGTCACTGTACTGTTAAGGTATATGTGAATAGCTGGGTTAGGATCCCGTACCAGAAGTCTAATGACTTGGAAGCCTCTTTTTGGAAATGATTGAGACTTAACATCCAAGTCATCAACACTCACTTGAAAACTTCACTCTCTAGACCACCTTGTGATTTTTTTTTTTATTTTTTTTTTAAACTACATAGTAAGTAGCTCCCTGAGAAAGTTGAGCTTCAATTTCAGATCAGCCTTCCTTAATGTCAATAAGGAAGAAATTATGTCCTGCGAACCTTTTCAGTTGAAAGGCAATAATAAATACCTGTGAACCTACACTACATGTTCAGTCTTTGTGATCCGATTTTTCTGTTGTCTGCAGTAGCAGACAGCTGACAAAAAGGAGACAAAGCTCTGTTCTTTGGAGTGAAAGCTACAGAGGAGGGAAATTGGGAAATCAATAAGAAATCCCAAAAGTCTTCAGGGAGAGTCACACAGCTATTTTCTAGCTAAACTTGTCTTAATTACAATAGGTCTGTCTTCTCATTCTTTTTATTCTCATGGTCATAGTATGCATCTTCCTAAGTTTGCCAATTGCTTAATCACGATAAGTTGAGCTTGTCTTAGCACTAGGACTTAGGTTCCACTTTAGAGCATGGACATGTTGCTTGCCAGGATGATACATCCAGCTCATGTTTTTGCTCTTGTATGAACTATTCCTGTGGCTGTCATTCAACGCCAGCTGCCATCTTTTCATCTCCTCCTTGTGGTGCCTAAACGCTCCCAGGAGAGCAGGGTGCCTGCACTCCCTCCCAAAGAAAGTGCCTTGTAAGCACAGTAGGTCTGCCCTGGAGCAAAGAAGTCTTGACTTTTCTCTTGCTCAGAAAGAAAGGATGTCAGTCTGTCTACACCAAACAGTATGTTTGTTGTCTGAGGACATGACTTTAAATCACAAGCTCTTGTCCAAACTTTGCCATTCCCTTGTTGGGAAGATTTTGGTAATGAACTTGGCTTCTCTGATGATTAAACAAGCTGCTGTTAGATATCTACCTTGGAAGTTTTAGCCAGCCTTGCCACCTTTGCTCTGCCAGGGAGATCTGGTCACAGCAATGACCGAAGTGTGGATTTACTTTGTTTTTAACATGTTTTATGCTGGCTAAACTACTCTCTGTGATTTATATAACTGTTGCTACTCATAGGCTTCAATCTTTCCTCCTCTTTGTGTGTATGGGAAGGAAGTACAAACGTCTCGAAACACCTTGGAGAACATCAATATTACTAGAAAACAGAATTATCAAATTATTTTAGGCTGGGGGGGGTTAGAGGAATCCCATCTCACTGAAATGACTGATAGAACATAACAGTTGCTTCAAGTGAGGCATGGCGTGGAAAAACTGGAAAAACTGACTCTGTCAGGAGATGCAGAGAACTTTTAAAACAACTGTCTGACTCCTATTTCACCTCTCACTCGTAAAAATAAATCCTAATTTATCCCTGGCACTTAGAATATAATTTTTTGGCTGACAAATGATATTCACGGATTCCCACTGATCTAGAGTTGGTTACAAAAGTGTTCGTTGCTTAGTTTGTAGGAATCTTAATTTTAACATTTTAAATGATTGACCCAGTATTAGAGACCAAGCTAAACACTCAACTCATGTTAAGCCTGCTAAGCCAGACTGGCATTTATGTGTCAGCAGCTCCTGTTATGCCTGTGAAACTAATGTGTGTCCATAGCACATACATTTCAGGGCTATGTCCTGAAAGCTAATAATATCTCCTCCACTTTGAAATAAATGTGTCAGTAGCAAGAAGAGCTGTTGAAGAGGCAAGCTATGATTTCAGCCATCATGTGGACCCGAGCTGGAGAAAAGTGAGGTGAATTGTGAAGGTGACCCCTATTTGTTTAACTATGAGTGGCTGAACTGCTTGCACATCATCCTTGGCAACTGGATTTACCATAACATATTTGCTATTTGACTGCTTTGCATCCTTTGGGGAAGACTGGAGAGAGACTACTTTTCTAGTGGATATTTGAAGAATTTAAGGCTTCTTTGTACGAGGCTCTCAGTCATGGTGCCAGAAATGTCACACTGGGATGTGCAAAGCGACTTTCACTCACTTTGGCTTCTGAGGGCTGATCTTCTCCAAAATTCCAGTGGAAGGCTCCCCAGACAGCCAGTTACCAATGCCTGTCCCTCCTGTTTCATGCTCTCTGGCTCCAAATATTGGTTATGCTGTGAACTATCTTGGATGTGAGTGACTTCAAGCCTGAAGCTGTCCACTCCCTCCAAGAACACAGGTATTTGTTAAATACCTGCAGATCTTGGGATGCAATAGTAGAAGCAGAGGTGATACCCCCGACTCTGAGGTGGGCAGGATGAGAAATTTTTTCTACATGGGTGGCTACCGAAGATCATCACTTGAGGCAATCTTTGGCCCCTAGTCTTAATTTTAATCCCATCTGCACTTGCTGTCAAAATTTGAGCCCAAGAGAAAGGTTCCCTTTTGGCGTGGGGACCACTAGAGGGCATCAACCACCGCACACCCATCTGTTCATCCAGCCCTCACAGAAGGAACAGTCTCATCCACGGTGGTGCTTCATTGGCCTTCCAAAATACAGGCTTGCGTCCATCCCACAGTCTAAATGCACAGATCTCACCTTAAGAAAAAAGGTTCAATTTTTCACACGGAGCTCTAAAAGTAAAATATTTTGCAAGCAGCATGAATCTAATCAGGATTTCAGGTGAATTGCTATCTGCTGTGGTGGTTGAGTTGCTCTGCCAATTGGGCAGTGTTTTAATTTTCTTTCTAGTGGGGAAGCTGCACAAGGGAGGAAGGAATGGAGGCAATGGCAATAGGACTCCTGGAAGCCCAAAGAAAATAATCTGTAAACATAACTATTTAACATAGGCTCTTTGTTTGCACAGTGGAAATTTATCCTTGTTACTTTATTGCTCACTTTGGCTCCATCCAATTTCTCAAATTAATAGAGCTGAACAATTTTAAGCTCATCTTAACTTTTAGTTTCTTGCTTCATATTTTGAAATACTCCATTATTCTCTTCTACTTTTCAGTGCACTGATGAGCAGTGACTGGACTACTTTTAAATAAAGCAAGTATAGGTGTATAGGAGAGAAATGTGACCTCTTGGGGGCTCTTAAGAAGTCACAAGATTCTCTTAAAAGAAAAAAATGTTAGTGAGACAAGCTATTATCAAGCAAGCTTTGGCAGGTCTGGTCATATTGGTATGTGCTAAGCTAAGAAATATACTTGTCCTTTTGTGTTGGCTGTAATGCAACAGGAGAAATTATCTGCACTGGAATAAAAAAGGAGCAACTCACCTCTTCTTCAGCTTTCAGCACGGCTTTAGAAAATATTTTTTCTGTGTCTCCAATCCACACGACTGAAGGCTGCAAATGCTTAGCCACCTGAGAGAAAATGGGGGAGAGAAGGCAAGAAGTTGATTAAAATGGCTACAGTTTCATACCTGGGTGCTTATAGCTTATATATAGTAGCTTTTGAATCCATATTTCAGCAGCTAAAATTAGCCTGGTTTATTTTTTTCCAGAAATGTTCAGTACTCATGGATAGCACTGGCTCTGCTCAGCAGTCTTGCCAAATGAAACAGCTTCTAGTTAAGAATCTAACAATAAGAACCTAACCCAAATTGGATCATTTTGACTGCTATGCTTATGTTGCATTTCTCAATCCAAATTCAGTTGCAGTTCTGCAAAAGGAAGCCTAGACATGGAGTTCAATGGCAAACTATAGACCACCAGCAGCTTCAGACTGGCTGCCCTGCACATAGGATCCCTCCCTGGTTTTCTGAGGGCAACAGAGACAGGGAGACAGGCAAGATGTGGCTATTGCACGAGAAACAAAGGTACTAATCTTTAAGTGAAATAGGCTGATATGCAATCTTCTGGCTTACAAAATAGTGTTTAATTTGCAGCTAGCCCAAGAATTAAAATGGAACTTGTTAAATTTGAAGAAAGAGGGGGTGTCCTATACAAATGGGCTTTCCGGCTCCGAAGTCAGAGGCACTATACCTCTGGTTCACAGCAGGATGGCAGCAATGCTACAGGCTTTTTCACATCTTGCACTCTCCCTATTGCTATAGAAACGCCAGTGGTTTAGACATTCTGCTGCCAAATTTTAATCACTTTCCAGTGGCTCTCAGAGCTGTGCTTGTTTGCTCAGCAACAGAAGTGATGGCTCGAGGAGTCAATCGGCAAAGAGAAAGAGACAGCATTCTTCTGTCCTGCTACCCCCCCAGTTCAAACTGCCGCTTTCAGAAAGGAAGCTTACAAAATCGATAGGTTGTATACATCATAAGTTCAGTGTCTGACTGACAGCCAGTGCAGGAAGAATTAAGTCATGAACACCTTTCTTCAAACCATTGCAGTTCATTTTTATGGACACATTTCAAAAGCACCAAGCATATGTGTGTTGTACAGTAAAAATGGATTGAAGATAGGGGAAAAGAATAGTAGATGACAGCTATTAAACTTGTTTGCTCTGCTGTCCTGCTGATGGGGCGAAGTGGAAACAATGCTGTCTTTGGCATGTGACACTTTATTTGTGGTAACTTGTCAGTCCTAGACTATGTCAAGTGGTACCTCCAAGTTCAGAATGGCTTAATTGAGGAAAAATGAGCTTTTTCCTTTGTTGGAAGGCAGGAACTTAAATATTTAGCATTAATAATGAAGATTTAAAAAATAAAAACATTGTATCATGAAAGATAGTATGAAAATCCTGCAGAAACTGATGTGCGGACCTATGCAATTTTGTGAATGTTTACAACTTAAGGGGTAACTTCTCAGTCCAGCAGTGCATTGAGTATGCAAGCTGGAATCAAATGACAAATTATAATTGTACAGCAATAATACCCGCCACTTTAAGGCCAGATGTTTTTTATCTATCTCCTATTTATCTATTTTCAGAGGTATGTTTGGTATCTTCCATAAGCCCGCACACAGTCTGCAAGGTACATTTGAGAGGGCAGGCTTGTGGCTTTCATTGAAATGAGCTGTGCAGCAGCCTCACTCGGGGATTTTCTGCTGAGTATCCTGCTAGTCAAGGGCTCAGACACCTGCAGGAAAATGCAAGTCAGTCCTACTGATTCACACTTGCAGGTGAATTCAGTTAGCTCCTGGATGTCTGTAAACAGGCTTGGAGACAAGTGATGAAAGCAGTGTAATGTGGTAGCATGATCAAACAGCATAGATGGGATAACTGACATTCTTTGTAAAATTAAGACTTGGAAAGAAAAATACAGGTGTAGTTGAGTTGCTAAAAGAAACCTACAGCTTCTTAACGGACTGTTTGCATTTCGTTCACCCACTATGAAATCTACTGTGACGTGTGGAAACTCTGACTCAGAGACCCTTACTGAACTTGGCACCACTAATGGATGGATTATCAGCTGGGGCTTTCTGATGTTTCTGATGGTGACTTTTACCTTCTGAAACCCAAGATCACAACCACTTTTCACTCCCACTCTATGTGTGCCTGGAGAGGATGTCAGGAAGGAGATGAGGCACTGGGAAACTGTTCCCCTTGAAGCCTGCCTTTCCCCCGAGTGAAATTTGGGCTGGTCGCACGCTGTCTACTCAAGTTTACAGACTGTGCGTGCGTGCATGCATTACCACCCCAATAGGCTCTGTCACTGTGGGATCTGTTGTTATTGTGGTGCCGCACTTTGCTCGTGTTTACAACCTTGTTAATGTTTCAGCTGCTGACAAGGGTTACTTCTCTGCTAATGCATGTGCTAATGCTAATTCATAAAGGTGCTGTGCCTTTGCTTCCTAAGGAGAACAGTCCCCTTCTGGTATTTTTGCTCTGCACAGGTAATGCAGCTGTATGACGTCTGGGGAGCTGCGTAGCTGTTCTGCAACATATTCTCTATACCTGTGTGTCTGATGCTGCAGTGTGATGTGACAAGGGGAATAAGGGTGGGGGAGGTTACAGAGGCTATAAAAGCTGTTGGCGATGGTTGAACCCTGCTGGTATACTTCAAAGGCAACCATGTTGTCCTTTCAGTGGGGCCACCACAGTCAGAGAGGTGCAGATCCTTCCCCATTTGGCTGAGAGATGACTTCTGTGGTTACCAGACCTCTAAAAAGGAGCCTTAAGTTTTAAATCAGAGTATACTTTCATTTTAATTCTAAAGGAAGAATGCTCACTGTTGTCACACCTGTCATCTTTTTTGTGCCTTTTATTTCTCCACTGAGTAAGTGGAAATACAGTGAATAACCTCAGTTCTGTCTCTTTCTTAAAGAGATACATTCCTATGCTCTCTGTTTTAAGGCAATGATCTAAATGTATGAAGTGGCCTGCATATATTTTTCTGGTGTTGACACATATCAAGATGACCAAATTCAACACATTGTGTTTGGGCCCAGCTGTTTCCTTTTCTTAAAGACAGATCAGACACCCAGAATCCATCGGCATCTAATTTAAATTGTTGGCAGATACGTAGCAGACTGTATATCCCTCGTGAAAGTGCTTCATTTGAATTATCCATGGACAGTTTGAATCCATGGATAATTAAATGCACTGTACATAATTAATTTCTAATTGAAATTTTATTAGCTTTGCTGCATTCAACAATTTGTGGGAGCTGCCAGCAGATGGCTCCTTAACCCTTCTAATACCGCACAAAGCCAGCAGTCGCCTGCGCTGGAAACAGCTCTCTGATCGTCACGGAGGCTTGATTTGCTCTTCAGGAAAATCATTATGAAAAAAAGCCTTCCTGTCCCACAGCATATCACCATTCATCAAAGATCAAACAGCATTTTTGAAAGCCTTGGGTTAAACTTTTCAAACTTGAGAGCCAGAGTTTAACAGTTATATTGCTGCACTTGAAAATACAGAAACATGATTTCTTGCATGGGACGTGTGCACAAGTCTCCTCCAAACTTGAAGGCTTTGATGGAATTTAAAAGGCCCAGGACTATGATTTTCTGGAAGATCAATTTGTTGCCGAAAACTACTCAGTCCTCTGTAGTTCATATTCACACAAATGCTCCAAAGCAGCTAAAGCAGCAAGATGCTGAAACCTGTGATCAGACCTTATCTGTGGGAACCTCATCAGGCAAATATTCTAGTGCTACAGTGATGATGCCAGTGCATTCTGGTTTGTTAAACAGCAAATAACTATAAATTCTGTCTTCCAACAGCATTTCATTTTTTTTTGACACTAGAATAACACAGCGTAAAGCGGCTTTGTCACAAAAATAACACTATATTTGAGCACTGGTGATATTTAACAATTCAAGGGTCTAGGCTTCTAGCAGGCTGAACTACACCAAGAGAAACAAATTGCTCTGGGATACCTGAAAGAAAGGCTGACTGTACTGTTCCCAAATTTCAACTGTAATGGAAGAGTTTTGTGTGGCATGGAAATGCTAAATACATAGAGACTTCTGTCAATGTACTAGGGCAAACTGTACCTGGTTCTTCAGACTGCCAGAAGAATTACCTCTCTGAAGGGTCAATACACCAATGATTATGAATACATGAACCTGATTCAGTGGGGAAAAAATTAATGACAGACTTCAAAATTATGTTGCCTCTAAATGCTGGGATTATATCACTTAATCTTAAACTCTATCGTATTCCTTTTTTGGTATAACACTTTTATAGTCACCTTTGACTATAAAACCAAATAGCCTGATAACGGAGTCCTCTAACAGTGATGGTGTTAAAATACTTCTGCAGCTTGCTGCTCTGTAAAGCTCCTCATTCAGTGCAGACAGCTGCACAGCACACACTGAACTGTTGATACACACATATGACTTCTCTGCTGGTATTTCCTCCTGGCCACCTTTATCCCAACCTTTTAGCCTGGTCAGTGTTGCACTAATAACATTTTTCCATGTGTGGCTTTTCATACAATGTGCTTTCTGTGTGCTGCTGTGGCGCTGGTAAAGGACCGGAGAGGGCTTGTCCCACTCTGGTAGTGATTAACCTGATGGCTGCCTTATGGTTGCTAATGGAAGGCCAGCACTTGTCACTTTTATTGCCTTGGAGTTAAGCCTTAGGGAACTACCTGCATTTTTGCACCTCTGTGTCACAGAGTCATGCCTTCCACCTTCTCTCCTTGATCCTTTCTGGATTTGCTTTTGTTTCTACGCATCCTTCATTATCCTTCTTTGCATCTTCTATATAAGCTGTGGTGCTGCTACACTGTTTTGTGCCTTAATGGGAACACAGGAGAGCCAAGCCATTGGTTGGTACAAGCTGGCAGACAGCTCCATTGAGTTCAAGCTGGCTCAATACATGGAAAATGTGGCTTAATTGGTATATTCCAGCATGTTCTGGTTCATGCTTGAAGGATGAGTTTTCTTTTGGGGACTACTGGGAAGTGCTTCTATATTAGAGACAGATCTTCTCTTTTCATTCCAAAGCAGAGCTGACCTGGCAGGCTTTGCTGTGTCTTTTTGGAGAACCCAAGTGGTCAGGCTTGGTGTTTGTAGCTTCTTTCAATAGTGTTCTTATTCAACATTAATGTTTCTTACATTTCCTTTGAATAGGCAGATTGAAATGTCGGTGTTTTCCTGTTCTGGTATGAGAAGTCATTTCCTCTGTATGACATTTAAAATGCCTGCTTTGAGTAATACACAAGTCTCGCTTTTGGATCAGGGCTGGTATGTCTCTTGCAAGTCTCCTCCCTGAAATAAGGCAGGGGGAAGAATTTGGGTCTTGCATCTGAAACAAATTAAAGTTTCATTTTTTCCAATGCTCTTCACTTGTTTAGGGTGTCTCCCACGAAACAATTGCCAGCAGCCAACACTCAGTTATGGACGGAAAGTTTCCTAATGGTCATTTTATGCTCTCCAGTTTCCTTTCATTACAGAAACTCCGTTGTTTGCAGATGTGATAGGTAATCGAAAGTGCAAAGTGACTTCACCTTTATCACAGAGCACCATTAATTCTTATTTACTAAATCCTGGTGTTTAATGAGGGTTACATGGATCATAAGATAACAGAAAAAGAACATGTTTCCTGTCATTCACTTACAACTGTGAGTGGAAAGTCTGTATTCTGCTTGACTAACTCTCTATAAAGAAAGCTTGCTTGACGACAGCCACAGTTGCTGTTTGCAAAAAGACCATGACCAGAAGTGTCTGATTATGGAGACATGGTGAATCTTTCAGTGATGATCTGCATGAAACACACTTTCACAAGGTGTACTATGGTGTGTCACTATACTGAGAGCTGTGAATATTAACTACTACATGTCAGATGCAAGATACCATTTGCTTTCATGGCTTGTCTGCTATATGTGCCACTGTGTATTGTAGTCTTACAATAATCCACATATGTTTACACCAGACTCTTTTACCATGGTAAAAAATAAACTATTTTTTTGGCAAATACCAGTGTTCAGCTTCCTCTTGTGAAGGAACTTGTTTTCAGTATGTGTTGCCCCTGTGTTTGCTTCAGCCTGGGTAGCAGTAGATTCCTTCAAATCAGGATATAAAAGATTCCTTCTCCTTTGATTCCTTGTGAAACTGTTTCCCTAACATATAAATAATTTCCCTTGCTGCAACTTGTGTCCCTTGCTTCTTGTCCTATTGCTGTGCACCTCTGGGAAAAGTCTGGCTCTTCTCTGTATTTTCTCATGAAGCCTCTGAAAACAGCACTTAGACTTCA
The DNA here is from genome assembly GCF_000708025.1 of Charadrius vociferus. Lineage (NCBI taxonomy): Eukaryota > Metazoa > Chordata > Aves > Charadriiformes > Charadriidae > Charadrius > Charadrius vociferus. Next base: position 628,408 of record NW_009648960.1, read on the forward strand.
TCTTGCTCCAGCCTTCTCTTAGGCTGAAACAACTGGATTTGTTGTTCAGCTTACCTCATGCACTCCAGCCCCCTTATCTTCACGGCTCTCCACTGGACCTGCTTGTTTGTCAATGTCTGTATTGTAACAGGGTAGCCCAATACTGGACAGAGTGTCCAGCTGTGGTCTCATAAGTGCCAAATAGTGGAGAATAATTAATTGCTTTAAGAGGTTAGCTATGCTCTTGCTGATATGGCCAGTATTTGGACGACTTTTTGCTGCATGGACACACTGTTGACTAGTGTTCAACTTGCTGTCCTTAAGAACCCCCAGTCCTTTCCTGCAAAGCTGCTTTCTCGTTGGTGGGCTACAGCATGGACCTCTTTTGTTGCATGGAGTTACTCCATCCCAGGTGCAGGACTGTGACACTGGATGGGAGCATTGTATGTTGTAAAGAAGCAGCCAACTGATGGCAGGGCGAATGGGAGTGCATGTTTGTGGCAGGGACTTAAAGACTTCCCAGAGACAGGGAAAATGACACATCTGGCATTGTTAAGACCAAAAAAAAGAGGGATTGTAGAGGTGAGAGCCTGTGTGGATGGAGGATTGTTTCCATTCCTTACAGAATCTGAGTTGAAATCATCAGCAGATTGGACTCAGCCATGAGGAAAGAAGGTGGCAGGGAGAAGTGAAACAACAAAAGGAATTAGGAATGAAAATCGAACATAGTTGATTGGAGTGATGCTAAGACAGTCTGGTGCTCTGTCAATACGAGTTTGCAGAGAAATGAGCATGCAGATGATGTATCCCTTGGAAATAGGTACTCTGTACTGTCTGTTCTGTTGTTAAAGGAGCAGAGTTTGAAGCAGTACTGCTGTTGCAGTTGGAACAAATCACCTTTTGATAAGCAAGTGCCTGCACAGCCCTTATTCCAAGTCCGTGTGATTGATTGTGAGCAACTTCCATCCTGGTAACTGATGGAGGTTCACTGAAGTGTCATTGCTTCTTTCGTAAGAGCTACAGTAGAGAAGTAAACTTGGACCACTCCCCATAATTTTGGGGGAGGTATTGGATAAGGTTTGTTTTTAAGTAATGTGGAAAAATGTAAGGTTTTTATATACCCATATCTAGACTTATGTACATATATACATAATGTGTGTATATATACTTACACGTCTAGTGTGTATAGATACGTACACATTTTATGTGTGTTTCAGTTATTGTATATATGTTATATATGCATGTACACATAAAAAACCTTAATATCTTCAGCTGGAACCTTCTATAGGAGTAAAAAGGCTGCCCTCCTTTCTCCTGTGTTTAAAGGCCTCGTGCTCTAGCAGGGACTAAATGATGGAAAGGATGGTGTGTGCGCTGTGCCTGCAGCCAGACATGTGCTTTGCTATTGATGAGGGCAGAGAAACTAAGTGGAGAAGGGTGAAATGTGCAGAGGAGAGGGAGTATTAGCTCAGTCTAATGGCACTAGCTTGTGTCAGGGAGTGCTAGACCCAGTGTTAGTGTTACGGCATCAAAGGTGCCTGATCACAGCACCGTTGCTTTTCCTTAGGCACTGCTCTGACCAGCAAGAAATGGGGTCCTTGGGGATTGCTTTGCTTTTAACTGTGAAACCTGTCTTTTCTGGGGATGGAGCCACCTGTCGCAAAATCTGCTATAACATTGGATTTAATAAAATACATCTGATAAATCCCAGGGAAGGCCAGTTTGAATTCAGTCTTTTAGTAGGCCTCTGGCACTGGAAAAAATACTGTATTTGGCTTTTTCTAGTGTATGTGCTGTGTTTTTTCTTTCTAAGAGTATTTTGTCTGGAAATGTTTACCAGCTTCCTTCCTTAGCAGAAATGCTGAGGACTTAAAATGTGGAAGAAATCCTGCCAGGATAGTGTCGTTTTCCTAAAGAGGATTTGGGATATGTTCTTCACAGTTCATATGCCTTCTTTCATTTCCAGACTTCTCATACATTTCTGTTAATGTAATCCTGAAGTAGGATTCCCTCTTTTGAAAAGCTTGCTGATAGGTAAACAGAGAGCAGTACAGGGGAGAGTTGGTTTACAGCAACAGTCCCAGAGAGGAAATTTTTGACCACCCCCAGTCTAGTATTTGATTAAATGCTGCATGGCAAGCATTCCTGACTGATGTGCATATAAACAGAGAACAGAATTTTCTTTATCTATGATGCTTTCCATATTCAAGGTAACACAAAGCTTGCACAAATGTTAATGTGAAAAATATGGCTACTATGAGTGATTTCTCAAAGGGCATTAAATCCCCTACAGCGGTGCACACACACTGGCTGTCAACAAGTGGTTTTGAAAACTTGAAAGCAGGGAGGGAATTTCAAATTGGGGTGGCAGTCCTTTGGGCCTTGGGCAGCTTTGCCCTCGTATGACTGGTGCGTGTGCTCCTTGGTATGGAGGAACTACAATTCAATTCCCTAGTTGTTCCACAAAAGATGTGAACAACTGAACAAACTTTGCAGAGAAGTACACAAAACACAGTACCTTGAGAATCATGTGAAGCATCATTTGCAGGCCATTCTTGCCTGGATATTTCCCAGCAATGTTGGAAGCAGATAAATCAAAGAGGTTGGCTCCTGTTTCTGTGCAGATGGCATGGACCAGCATTTTCTTTCCAACACCAGCGGGTCCAGCTAGTAACAAGGCTTTCACCACAGGAGCCTTCTCATGGACTGTTTGGGAACCTGTAAAAAGTCATAAGGCAGTATTACTGCTTTCATTTGAGTCTGCCATAAAGGTAATGGAATGATTCTTCCTTTTTTTCTTCATGGTAAATAAATTATAATGTGATTTCATTGTTTCCTTAATATGGCATAAGTGCTCTTGAGTTCAATTCTGTATAACTAAAGCTGTGGCTGTGGCACATTTGAGTTAACATCCCTGTTTGTAGCAAAACTCAACCTCCCTTATTTGCACCTCCTGATGGGCAAACTTCAGCCCTACAGCTATGTGAGCTAAGAGACATGTAAGTCATTGGTAAACTTTTGAGGACGGACACAAGATAAGAGCACTGAAATGGAACTGCTGCTGGTGGCTATGTGTACAGACAAGCCTGGTGCTCTGCACGGGGATGCTTGCCTTCAGTTACACAGCAGCTGTAAACTCCCTCAGCTGTCAGGCAGAGGTAGAGTTAGAGATGTACCTGTGGCTTTAACCTTTGCATTTGTTGTCAGAGCAGGTCCTCACTTTCTGCAATAGGACAAGGGAGTAGTAGACTCATGTTGCACCTAGGACTAGGAGAATTCCTTCCTCCTGCTGTCTGGAATGATACTTTCCAGCTTCCCCATCTTTAAAGAAAACAAACTAATGGGACTATCTGTTGGAGCTGTGTTTGTCAGTGATTTTGAAACCAGATGTTACCATGTGTTTTATTTTCTTTCCTTTAACTTCTGCCTGCACTTCCCTTTTTGGGTAATTTTTCCTCTTAAATGTTATTGCTGTTCACTGAGCATTGGAGACTCTGACTGTTGTCACTTAGGCTAGCTCTGCTCCAAAATCCTTCACTGCTGATATCCCCTCTACATGCGCCTGCTGAGTGTGGTGTTAGTTCATGTGCAGAGGAGCCAATGTTATTCCCCAGTCTGGAACATGGCAGATGCATGTTGCAGAGCAGGCATAACATAACTGCTAGGAGAAGGTGGATCCTTTTCTGTTACCTTCTTTTTATTTGGGTGAGTAAATGCAAATGCCAGGGTTGCTATGCTGCACTTGCTCTGCCAGCAGCGATGACTGCTCAGCACTTCTAAATCTGTCTCTATGGCTGCTCCAGGTAAATTCATTATGGGCTGTATGAAATATCCTTCATCACCTGAGAAAGCCTGGCAGAAATGCCTGTGTTGTGAAAACAGAACCACAGAGAGAGATTTAGGTGGTTGATGGTGATAGAACTTGTTTTCCCTGCAGGTCTGTTGCTGTATGAATTAAGTGAAGCTCCAGAGATGGAAGTAACAGGAAATGTCAAATGCTTTATCCATACCCACTGGTAGTCCAGTAACATCATTGCCTTGATGCCTAAAAACAGCCTGTGCCAGTAGTGGTGGTTGTTATAAAGTCAGATTTGAAAATCTGTGTAAGCATCCACTACGTCTGAAGGTCTTTGAGACTGGTCAGGCTCATCAGACTACGGGACTAGAGGAGGAAACTGGCCTCAAAGGTGATGGGCTGTGGAGGGAGCTATGGCTTAGCCTGGAAAAGTTCTCCAGGTTAAGGGGGACAGCTTGGTTCCCCAAGAATGGTATTTAAAACCAAATCCAATCAGGCTGCCTATCTGTGTCCTAATGGTGTAACGTCCCAAATAAATGACAGTGAACTGAGTGCTAAGATGAATGCCATTATTTCAGCACTGTGCAGGATATAGTGAAGTTGTCAGCCGCCCAGGCTTTATTAATATTTGGTCGTTCCATACCAATCTATTACTATTACACATAGATTTATTATGAGGGGAGCAGCAGACTCCTCTGTGGTTAAAGATGAAGTATATCTTCTACTATTATTTCTCCTTTCAGCTGCTTATAATTTTCTCGGTGCCATTTAGCTGGAGCTTTCCTTGCTGTCAGGTGACTACTTTGAGAAAAACTTTCACTTCTACACATAGACGATTATGTAATGATTAACTAGTTCTGAGACCAATGAAATAAAATGTCATCCATAACATATCACCCAAAAGGTGAAACCATTCCTGTGCTTTTTCTGGCTTATGCAAGATCTTTCTTTTCTTTCTCTCCTTTTTTGTTTTGTTTTTCTCAGAGGCATTTTTCAAACTGCTATTGCAAATATATTCAGTTTGTTTAAATAGTCCAGGGTCTCTTCTCCCTGGATTGCATTTTTAGCCAAATGTATAAACAGCAGAAAATGTATGGATTCTCTTTCCTCTTGCCTTGGGGGCGTCTTGGGGCTTGATTTCAGTAGATTAGGTAGTGTTAAAACGTGACCCTGGAGGAGTTACATGTGAAATACCACATTGCAGTCAGTGCAGAACAGGGACAAGTGCTGAGCTCTCTCAGCTGATTGTGGTCAAACTTGCAGCCAAACCCTGAGGGTTTACCACAAACCAGCTGAGAGTGTTTTAAATGGGAAGACCCTATCTAGATTGGAGGCAGGGGTGCTGCTAGCATCCCTTTTCTTAACCTGACTCTTCAAATTGAGCTGTAGGGCAGAACGAGCACTCTTCTCTTCCCGAAACCCAGATGAAGCAGACTTGTGCACTGTTGTCCTGAGCTTTCTCCAACACATCGAGCCTGCTTTGGGGCTTTTAGGGTGAGCCAGGAAATGCCCGAGGAGAGCCACAGAGTGTGTGCGTACAGAAAAGCCTGAGCACTGGTCTTTCTGGAAGGCACGCAAAGGGGAGGGAAAAGCAGAAGCTCTGTGTCATCTCTGCTCTATCTGCCAGAATGGGAGGCAGGGAGATGTCAGCTATTTTGCCCTATAAAGGGGATGAGTGGACAAGGAAACAGGCTGGGGGAGGATATGCCTAGTTAAAAATCTCCCTGAAATCCAATCAAGAATGGAACAGGATGCAAGTGAAGTATGAGTAGAAACCCCTGAGACAGGCACTTCTTGCAATCTTTAGCATTTGGCTTAATACTGTTCCCAAGTAAAATATGGGATAGATTTTATATTAAAAGCAAACAACCTGATCCAGCAAAGCCTTGTTAGATATTGGCTAAGTCTGGCATTAAAATGGCAAGGGCATTTAAAAAAAGTTCTCTCTGATGTACAAAATGTATTCAGACTAATTCCTTAAATGATTGCATTGTTTAGTACTGAGTAACATTAGCCAGCTTGTAAAAGGTAAATTGCAACCTTAGCCCTTCTCTTAACTTGATTAATTTTGATCGCTGGAGCTTGTTTTAGCTATTATCTTTCCCAAGTGATTTCCTTTTATGTGCTGCCATTCACAAACTGTTAACATGCAAACAGAGATGGTAGGGAAATGCAATACCTGACAATAGCATGTGCAAGCTCCTGTATGCGCTATTAAAATGATGTGATCTTCACTCAGAAGGCTTAATTGAAAAACAATTATACTGCAAAATGCTTTAGATTACGATTAATCAAGCACTGTCAAAGCCAGTAAAAATGCATGTTACTGACAGGAAGCAAAGCCATTGTATTCTGCCCTGTAGTAATTTTTGCTGTGCTCTTACCTAATGGCAATATTCCATACAGTGCTATTAGCTGTCTGACATCTGCGAGAGAGGGCATTGGCTCTATATCTACCTGACGAAGTGTGGTCCCCAGATAGCTGTACTCGCCTGTAGGGAGGAAGCATGGTCTTAATAAATGTGACAGTGCATTGTTATAAAATGCATAACTCAAGCAATGAAAAACTACCACAGAATACCAATACAACATGCTCTCAGCAAACCCAGTACCGTCAAGGGAGAGGGACTCAAACAGGGCAATATTGTTGTGGAATGCGGCCCTGAGAAATTTGAAAGGTGCACTGCAAAGGAAAATGAAGTTAAACACACCATGGACTTTCCCTTCCAGATTGTAGAAGGCGTTCAGCAGAGCAGTCCGTCTTGAGTAACCTTTTAAAGAAACTTTGTGGAGAAGAATCATTAGTAGCACCATAAATCACACTGCTGGCAAAGGATTTCTAGATTTGCGATTTTGCAGGGCTGGAATCCCAGTGAACCACGCTCTATCAAAAGGATTTCAAAAAGGGGGAAAAGACATTTTAACAAGTGTTTCCCCTGGCTGCATCACATCTCACCTTCTCACTATGTTGGACATTTAAGCGTGTCACCTAATTTGGTGGGGCTCCTTGCTTTGCAGTTCATCTTTTTTGTTCAAAAAACCCTCCACAAAACAACCCAAGAAAACTAAAAGTCCCAGACATGAACTGAAACGATCTAATCTTGCCTCAGCTCTTGTTACAGAGCCATAATCACATTGCTTGCCCTGTCAAAGCCCATATACAAGACGTATTAGAGAACAAAGATGCAGAAGGATGGGCCACAGCAAGAAAACTAGTTGTGAGAATGTAGTTGGTAATTTTTTAGCATAAAATACATGTTGTTATGGTGAATATTATTGAAAAATAATAGTATATTATGTTTTATTGGAGATAAAAAGGGAGAGCACTAGAGCTCTCTGGAGCAGAGGTAAATTAGCAATGGTTAAGAGAAAAAGTGGAGTTATAATCTGGGGGCAAAAAGACAGGCAAGCCCTGGTGCAACTGCCCCCTCCCCTCTGAAGAATAAAATTCATTTCAGGTTTTATCTTTTATTTAAGGAGAAATCAAAAAAACTGGATAGAAATTAATCTTCACAGATTTAATTAGAAGGCATCAAAGGGTTTAATTGCAACTGAACATAAATCACAGTGGATATTCTCTGACTAATTTAGATAAGGTCACCAAGAAAATTAGTTCAGTGATGTCAGTTTGTCATAGAGGGGGGACATTTTGGTGCCTTTACTCGCTGTGTAGCACAATTCCACTCTTTGTCCTTTTGCCAGGAATTGGGAGTGAGTGACCTTCCTTAGACTTCAGCCCTGTAACGGTGCAGTAGAAGACTTATTGTTCTGCAGGCTTTGACTGCTTAGAACCTTAAAGGGGGACGTTTTTTTAAAAGAAAAGTTAGGTCCAAATCGTAGGGCAATTTTAAATGCTTTCTGTGTCTTTTTCTTTTAGCTCAAGAAGCATGACTGAGTTTTGAGTGGGGAAAAACTGGCTGTAACAGTCTGAGCCACCTCCTTGCTGCTCGGTCTGCATGGGCCAGCAGCTGTGCTGGAACACGTGGGAGTACTTGGCATAGGTGTAGGCAGCCACGTGAATATCACTAGACTCCACACTTTTGCGCCTAACATCTTTTGCTGCTGGGAAGTGAGTATTTCTTGTGCAATTTGGAGCAGCCCTTGTGTTGCTCTGCTGCAGAGGAGCCAAAGCTTCAAACCTCAGGGTCAAGGGAAGATGGCCCAAAGCAATCTCAGTCTGCTTCCAAGTTGGATGTTACCAGCTGTTAATTATTATCCACTGGCTAAGGTGTGCTTTAAAAACACCTGTGGTAGGGAATGTTTGTGGGACAAAAGTGACCTTGATGGTACTGGTTGGGTGAATGAAGGAATAAGGAAAATTTTCCAATATTTTACTTTGTGATTTTTAATGAGCCTAAAATGGATGGCATACTTGTTAATTCAGGCTTTAACAGAGTGGGCAAAGATTCTAAAGGCGGTAATTGGTGCTTCTAAGAGTTTATATAAACATAGCATTTAAAGGTGATGTACGAGAATCCAGCTTTTCTGTCTCAGATACATATTGCACTAACAGCCAGTGGCATTGTGGCTTCTGGATGTCTGTAAGTTCAGATAATGGTGGCATTTGAAACAACTGAATTTTGGGGTTTTTTTTGCTGCTAAAGTTGCTGTGACTTTACTGTACATCACCAAATGCTTTTGGAGATGGCGTCAGACCCCTGTGCAGCCTGCAAGTAGGGTTTTTTTTCTCTGTGTAGAGCATGGGCAAGCATGTCTGCAGCTGCAGGTAAGAGAAACTGGGCAAGATGACTATGAAATGCAGAATTAGGCAGAGCCACATCTTACTCAAATCAAGGGCCAGATATGCCTTGAAGTGTTGCTCAAAGTTCAGGGGCTGTCAGGGAGGTGGAGGTAAGGGGGTGAGTCTTCTCTGCTGAATGAACAAATGCTGAAGGTATGATTTTTGCTGTTTGCGAAATATTCTGGATGGATTATGACCTCTAGTCTGATAGACTTGCACTGTCTTGCCCATGCCTGGCCAGTGCTCCTTAAAGGATGTCCTGGTTCCATCTCAGAGTGGCTTGTGACATCCAAAACCATTCAAGGCTTCCAGGTGTTAGTGCTTGGGGCTAAGCACCAGCTCTACAAACAGGTCCTGGTTTCAGCAGCAGAAGTGAAAGGTACTAAGCATCCTGCAGAAACAGACTTGATTTGCATGCGTGGCTTTAGATATTATACTTTCAGGACTTTCCGACTTTAATTACTCTTTAACTCATTCTTGACTGGAAATAAGGGTCAGTGAACATTGAAGGGCTGGAGGTTTGGTGAGACTAAAAACCGTATTAGCTGTAAAATGTGTACTTTACCAACATAATCGGAGAGATTCACAGTCTTGGCTTTTATGAGTAATCCTTCTTCTACTAGTTCTCTGTACAGAGAATCGATGGTCCTATGGGCAAGAGACATCACTCAGAAATTCTAGGGAACTGTAAGTAAAAGTTTAGTCCTTCAATAACTGAACTAGCTTCAGAGTTATTTATGCTTCCTCAGCTGTATAAATGTATTTTGTAGCTCAGAAGTAAAGGTGATTAGTGCCATCAATATGAAATCAATAAGTACAGTTTTCTGCATTACGGCAAGGAATCTCTTTTATTACCTCACGAACCGCATGGCTCCCTCTCACACTAGTTCCATTAGCCATTTCCAGGTGATGCAAGATCAGTTTTGACTTGTGTAATAGACTCATTCATTAATATCAATTACTGGGAAATTATTTTTAAATTATATAGTAATAGCAATCCTAACACTACTATACCTATTCACTTCACTCTCCAATTAGTAGTAATTCATTAATTCTTCCCGGAATTCATTCTGTTTGCAATAGACAGCCTCATCTTGTCAGGAACATGCTGGGAATGACTCAGTTGGAGCAATCGGTGGTCCATCTACTGCAGTGTTAGGGTGATGCTGGCCAAAGGAGGATGGGGGAAAAACACAGTGGAAACTGTGGCATAACTTCTCCAGTGGAACGGTTTCTTCCTATCTCCATTAGTGGCTGGAAATAGCTCCCCATAATTGAGGATTTAACATGCTTACACTTGTATCCAGTTTTCTATTGGTGTGGATATTCTCCTTAGTCTCTCGTTTGGAGTTCTACCTAAATATTAATTTCAATTACATATTTGGCACTGGGTTCTACAGATTGATACTGTTTCAAGAATTACATAAAATGAATAAGCCTGTTAGAAATTCTTCTTATATTGTTAGTGTAAACAATATTGATTTGAACTTTTCTAGGTCTTTCACTGTTTGTGCACTTTTCACTTCCTTTCCCTTCAATATCTGAGGTTTTTTGTCTCTGTCACTTATCTTAATTGGGACATTCTGGTATTGCTACAATAAAAATATTTAATAGTAACTCTCAGCTGGCTAATAAAACCATATATATGATTTGAGACCTGCAGTCTTTTTCCATTTCAGCTGGGAAGTTTTATGTTTATGCAGTGTTAGTGGCACAATTAACATAGGAGTAGTAATAAAGAAATACAGAATTTAACGCACCTTCAACGACGTTGATTTTGCCACTCCGACTCTTGCTTGCATTTTCAGTGTTTTTATGTTGGAGTACGCACCATAAAACAAGCAGAAGGTAGAATGGGACTAAACTGACAGTTCTCTTGGGAGTGTGACTTCTACTTTTCCTGTCTTATTTTTACTGTGCAAGCTTAATGATGCATGCCCTGAGTCTCCTCCAAGTAAGCATGATGTGATCAGTCTCTGTTGACGAAAGCCCCCTGTGCTCCCTCCGCCATGTCAAAAATGAGATGAACCTGAGCTTCCCTTGGTTATTTCTGAAATACTTCCTCCTTCCCTGCTCAGCAGGGAAGAGCAAAGCATTAGAGCCAAAATGCCACATAAACACTGATTAAAAGCCAGCTACTAAAAAGCTTGTGTTCTTAAGTGGCTGTACATTGTATTAAGTTTGTTTATAAGAAGCAGGCATGTGCGAGAGTAATTTTAAAAGCCCAGAATACATGCATACTTGTTCAACTTTGGCACTGTTCTTGTAAGAGAGGTCATGCTCTGTTATAATCCACGACAAGTTTATTTTAAATATTTGCTTGGAGAGCTTTTTTTAAATTTATTTTAAAGCAGGTAAAGACATCATTGACTGATTGTGTAGTGCTAGCACCCAAATGATCTGGTCCAGGTCTTGCTGTGCATATCCTGTATGAATGGATTTGTGGGGTGAATCCCATGTGCTTCCTCCTGCAGCGATCGATTTGTGTGTGTCTTCATGCTGTTTTCCAGCCCTGCTCTTTTAGGAGCTGGGTCTGCTCCTGCCCTGCACTGCTGCTGGGTCAACAGGTCCCAGTGGTGATACTTCTACTTAGGTGTCTGTACTACACGTACAGATGAAAAATGGCTGGATTATCAGTGAATGCATCATGAGCTCACTGAAAATGTAATGTCAAAAGAAGAAATCTTCTCAAATCCTCCAGATAAAATAATGGTACTTAAAAGGGCAAGGATACACAAATTGCCAGATCTGCCAGAACTCTTATTGATAAATAAGACTGATTTAATGACGTGTACATTTTATCTAAGATGTGAAGGGTGATTTATGAGGTACAGGGGCCTGTCTGCAGCGTCCTTTGTCAGGCTTTAGCTGGGATGGAAAATCTGACAGTCAACAAAACTGCCAGGTGCTTCTGCACCTGCAGAGAGGATGGCAAACAGGGACAATACCCTGCCTAAATGTTACATGTGCTTAGCTCTGCATACCGGAATTAACCTGACTGAAGTTGATGGAGACTGGCTCTGGTGGTGTGTTGCTGCAGAACGGATATTTTAATTTGTATGCATTGTTGAAGATGGGGGAAAAAAAAGGTCTGTGCTGTGTACAATTAAAGCAGTGTTTTGTTGCCCTGTCATTTGTGGTGCTGTGAAGCCATCGGTTGGGGAGGGGCAGCGGGAAGGTTGTAGTGTTCACTGAGAATGCAAAAAAGGTTTTAGCTAAAGTGCATGTGCGTCAAGTTTGTGAGAGATTTTTTTTTTTTATGATCTAGGCTTTTTATGGATTTTTATAGCTGTTAATAAAGAGGTTTTATTTATTGTAGGTCTCTCAATGCTGGTTAGCGTAGCAATGTTGAGATGCTCCTTGTGTAATTAAAAACTAAAAGGGCTGACAGCATATCTAACGCAAAGAGGATGCAGTCTCATAGTCTGAATCTCAAGTAAACAGGTCCTCTCTTTACCTGTCAGGAGTTAGATCTTCCTCCATCTCGGGTATCTTTTTCCTCATGGTCGTCTTTTTTTTCTGAGGACCACAAAACCAAGCTGGAATTAGTGACATTACCACATACATATTTTTTATATATATTTTTTTGAATGTGCTGAAGCAAAGTGAGGGCCAGAAGAGCAAATGTTTCAGTGTTTGAATGTGGGCTTTGCTACTGAAGGAATCCAAAGGAAAAAAATTATATCTTGAGGGAAGGAACTCATGTCCCCATTTATAAAAGCACAGGAGATGTTCCCATTAATAAATGCCTCATCAAGGTGTGGGAGAGGTGAAGCCCCCTAGGCTGAGGAGCTGTGTCCAACCTACAAATCTCATGCAGATCCTGCAACAGCTGACCTTGAACTGGACTCTGCATGAAGTAACCTGGTGCCTGTTGGTTCCTTCTAGAATATAGCTGCTCGGGGATCTTGTATACCTCACCTGCATCCACCACCTCCCCTATGAGTGCCCAGAGCATCGTACTTCGAAGCAATCAGTCCTGCTCTTTCCAGTAGAGATTGCATACAAAAGAATCCCAGGGTCATTTGCCCCAAGAGAAAACTTCTCTCCTTCCGTTTTGGAGCACGACTCTGTGGTTGAGTGGAAACCAACCTTTCTGAGCCTCTGGCTAGCCTCCTATCCATAGATACCCTTTCTGCCTTTTCTTTCCTAATGCCTCGGGGAAGAAGCTTGAAGAGGTCAGAAAAACATGACCCGCTTTTCTCTTGGTATTTTCACCACAATTTCACGATGGGAAGATTTTATGACTTGTGTGACTAGTTTCTTTAGGTACTGAAAAAAAAAATGGAAAAAATAAATTAAAAATATGAGAACAAGTAATGTTAAGCCCCTCCATTTACAGCTCACAAGCCATAAATATGGTTAGGGATAATTAGGAGTGGAGAGGCATCATTAATCCATGTTAGTGCCCACCACTGTTGTCCATACTTAAGTCCTGCAAAGCACTTCAGAATTAGTTCAGTGGAACTATTTACACAGTGACATTTATGCACCATGGGACTTCTTCAATCCTTGAATTTAGGCATGTGCTTAAATGCTTAGTTGATCAAGACAGCTTATTCTTTCCATAAGTTTATGTTTGTTTCCCTGGGAATACAGTCATTTACTTTATTTTTTTTAACAGTGAATACTTACGCAGAGCTCTACAGGTTCTGTTGTTGAGTAAAAAAAACAACCAAACACCCCCCCCCCCATCCAATTAGCTAGAAAATGCTGGGTTTTTCCAAGAATGGATCAGCAATATTCAGAAATACATAAATACATCAATTTTAGTCAGTCACGATAGTCACAAATAGACAGTCACAATCTAAACAACCTATGGTTCAATCACCTGTTAGTGTTTACAATGCAACAAAGATAATCTAGATGAAAACATAAATTAAACCCAGAAGTCTATATGGATATGCTATCTGGGAAAAGGTGATGTTTTACAATCTTGGATTAGAACAATGCAAACAACTCTGTTTCTGCAGAACTACACCTCAGGTTTCTTAACATAAATAGGCTTGGCAGCAAATAGCCTTTAGAATGTGCTAGTGGGGTTTTGTTTTAAAGAAAAAGAATGGGAAGAACAAAGCATATGCCATGCTGTTTTAACAACTGAGGAAATATTGCCACTGTCAGCAGTTTTTCTTGTGTTCCTCCAGCTTTCTCTCTTTAACCTTTTTTTCCAACAAGCTGGAAGTTACATATCATGGGGTCTGACTGGGAAGAAAAGCTCATTTCTACCTATGTAAAGACACTAAGCATATGTTGAATTTATTGGCCAACTGGTATTGTCCCCAAGGCAGCTTCACCAATAAAATAACTCAAGAGCAAACCAAAAATGAACTATGCAGGGGAAAAATGTGTTTTCCTAATTAACATTAGCATTTATGGGAAATTTGGCAAACACTGAGATGCGATAAGGGGAAATATGAATTGTAGACAATGGCTTTCCTCCAAAATGTCTTACTGGGAACTACTTTTATTTAGAAAATGATAATGTTTAATGAATGTGAACACACTCATAATTTATAATGGAAATCTCTTTCTTTCTATCTCTGAAATGTCAGTCTAGCTTCTGTTTAGCCATCCATTTACTTGGATATTTTCTGCTTTGATAAGTCACATGTAGTGAACTGCATTAGTTATTAGTTGGCAGATGACAGGAGACTGTCTTCTGTGCTCAGTGTGGTATCTTGTCTTACTGTGTGGGCTCATGAAAATGGTTTGAGCAGCTCAGAGGTTGCTACAAGCAAACACAGACCTGATTTGAGCACAGATTCCAGTGTAGAGTGTCTCTGGCACCAGAAAGGAGAGGATATCACTGGGGGAACTGTTCCATGTTGGAACTGCAAGATCTGTGTCACCCCTTTGGCTGTGATCATACAAATCCTGCTGCCACTATCTGTCTGCAGCTACTGCCACCAAGTACATGGAAAAATAACAACAGTAAAGTATTCCTGTAGTTTAAGGGAAATGACATATAAGCATGCAGTATAAGCAGCAGTATACGAAGTGTTTGAGTAGGTTGCTTGGATGATGTGTGATGCTTGAATGGGAGGCTGAGCAAGCGCAGATTTGCACCAGGGTTGAGAATTCTCTTCTGGCAATGCCAAGATATAGAGAGCAGCTTCTGATATTTGTACTGAAAAAGTCCTTAGACAAAGATGTTCCCACTGATTATTAAGCTCTTGCTATATGAGGGGCTCTGATCTGTAATCCCTGTTGGATTTAGCTATGTCATCCACAGAAGTTACAGCCCCCACGGCTGGCTGAGAGCTCTGCATGCTAATCTCCACCAGCTACAGAAAATCTAACAGGGATTGTGAATCACTGTCCTCAAACCCCGCCTTTTCTCAATTCTGACCCAGCCTGCCTTCTGGCCTTGCTCACTATGGCTTTGCTCTTATCAAGTCTTCCGACTGATGTCAATATTTTTGTCACGGCCATTGCTATACTTTACCTCTTGTGGTTTTCTTTGTTTCTGCCTGGCTGCATTAAAAAGGGATATCCAAAGCTGCACTGAGATGCTAGCAAGGCCTATTTCAGAAGCAACTTTTACACACTTAAGATCCCATGTCCCCTCTTTCTGTTTCTTCTGAATTCTGGCCATGCCTTTGTGTATGTGGGGGTGTGTTCACTTGCAATGGGTTGCCTTACCTACAGTTGGATCGGAAACAAATCCTTGGGGAAGCAGCGCAGGAAAAGCAGCACAATGGGCCTGATAAAAAGCACTCTGATAAGTACTCAGATGTAACTTCCAGGTCAGTAACTGTAGAGAACCGATCTGCCAACTCTTATGTTGGGTAGAAAGTCAGTTTAAAGAAGCCAGGTCTGTGGTGGTTTGCTTGGCTGCAGATTCCCAAGAGAAATACCCTTGGCTGCTCAGCCTGTTGGGTACATGGCATCCGTCTAGAAGAAACATTTGTAAAGCTGGTGGGTTGTCTTGAGCCACCCAAATCAGAAGCTTGGGCTGTCAGCAGAAAGGGGTGGACTCAGAACAACAGCATTTCACTCAAAAGTTTGTGCTGGCACAAGAATGCCACCAACTTTTTAGAAATCAAATACTTTGGAAAATGCTAGCCCTTTCTCTTTCACTTCAGGTGCTTTATAACAGGCTTCTCTAGGCTGGGTGAGGACTTAGGCCTGCTGACGTCTCTTTGCTAGCCTTCCTAGACATCAATGCCATATCCCTCACTAGGAAGCAATTTCCATTCAAATCTTTCCGCAGTCTGTTTTCACACAAGTGCTTACAATCCCGGCTTGCTGATCCATGGCTGGGCAGATGACAAGCTGCCACTGTGCATAGTGAAGAAAAAGGCAATTTACAGCAAAGCTGAACAACACTCCTTTGTTTCTGTTGTATCCTCATCCCCCCCTCCTGTGACAGTCATCAGATCGGGAGCTATCTGGAGCAATGAGAATCCAGCACAGTGTGTCTCTTAACAAGGGCACTTGTACTCTATACCAATGCTGGACCATAAGGACAAATAATAGTGGGACAGTCTGTGGGGTGAGATGCTTCCAACATGAATAGAGGCACAGGATATGTCCCTCAAATGATAGCAGTGTGGCTTGTTGCATATTAGGTGCAATCTAATTAGTTTAAATATTTCCAGACAAGCCGAATGGTCTGGAGACCCATTTGTAATGTGAAAAGCAATTTGCCCTTCCACCCAAAATAATTCTTCCACAAAGGTGGCAAATGGGCTTTTTATCTCGGGGGCAGTAAGAGTAATTCTTGATTAGGGTTAAGTGTCAGCTTTTAGTATTAAGTGGTATTTGAAGGTTTGGGAGCCCAGTGATAAAGTTCAGCCTAGAAAGTACAGTGCATGGAAATAAAGGAGTGGCCTATGCATACACCTGGAGCTGTTAAATTTTGTTTATCTAAGACCTGAAACATCTGAAACACTCACTGGGAGGGAGCAATTAGCTTCCTAATGCTTTCCCTTCAGAGTCCAATTCTAAAATATCCTTGCTGAATTTCCCTCAAAAGGGACTTCCAAACAGGGTTTCAAACTCAAATTATTTCCTGTGGATCAGTCAGATTTTTACTTTTTTTTTTTTAAATATAGACTTGTCAGAGGTTTTTTTTTTAAGTTGTAAACTACTTATCTCAAGGTGTGCTTGAAAAGGCTGAAGACAGCTATGCTGTACACCCTGTACTATCTATCCTGTACTAGTTCTACTAGTCTTAGTGCAAAGGGCGGGTGGGGAGAAGTTTTACATTGTGCTGCAGATGTGTTCATGCCCACAATGAGAATCCAAACCCACTGTTATTGCACATTCCATAGTTGGGGGAGAGACACATGGGACCTAGGATGTGGTAACACATACCTCAAAAAACTAGAGGATTTCTTGATGAATAATAAATCAACAAGCTGCTTCCAAAGCTTTCTGGCTCATATTATTCTTGTTATATAGGCCACATTTTCATAAAGCAGATCTGAAGTCTGTGTGCTCAGGTATGCACACACCGTATTGGTTTATGGACTGAGATATTTATGCAAACACTAAATAGAAAAAGCCTTTGCCAATGCCAATTGGAATTTCAAATAGTTTTGCACAGGGAAAATGTGTTTTGACTAAAACTGGATATCTCCTTCCATTTCCCACCCCTAAAATAGAACTCTGTTGTGGGTGTTGTGGGTGTGGGTTTTTTGGTGGTGTTTTTTTTTTTTTTTTTTTTTACCAGATAATTTCTTTAGGGAACTTGTATTACTTAATTAGTACTTCTTTCCCCTCTTCCCCCCCCACCCCCCTTCTCTCAAGCTACCGGCACAACTTAGGAAAACAAAAGTTAAATAACCTCCCTCCACCCAAAATCATTCCAATGCTATATATTGAAGGGGGAAAAGCAAACAACCACTAACATAAAGCTTTCTAATTCCAGTGTGACACTTTGAAGCAGTTCTTACCAGCTGATCTAAATGGATCTGCCCCTGACAGCTCTGGGAAGATTGTTCTAATATTTTGTCTGTATATCTTAAGCCTCCCTATTTCTGAAACAGATTTAGCAATCCAATTGGTATCAGTTTTCAGAATCACTCCAGTCTTGCATTATTAAACTGCCCTTGCACGTTTGTCAGGTGGAAGAGTGTTTTTAAAGGTAATTTGAGTAGAAGTACAGCAACAGCAAGTATTTGCATGCTAAAAGGATTATAGACATGAAATACAACATGAGATTAGGGCTGGGTATTTTCCCTGAGAATTTAAGTGGATCTGCTGATTGAATGGTAGAGTCTGTAAGCTTTGAGTCATTTTGCACTGACGTGATCTATACTTTAAATGCTTGGGTAAGGAATTCGGGGAGCCATGAGCTGTGGAACTCTGCATATGGTAATGTTGTGAAACTAGATGTGAACATGATGTGTGCTGTGTTTCAGTGGATAACACACATTAAAAATACTGTATGTCTTTAACCTGTTTTATATGCTTAAATAAATTTGGCTTAATTGCAAGTTCCCAAACCCTTCAACAGTAAGTAGTAACATAATTAGTGTGCATCTGGCTGTATGTGATCTATGTGTTAGAGATAAATGAAAGGTTACGCCAAAATATTCAAAGTGAATTTTTCTGGTGTACAGTTTTGAAACACATTAACCAGTCCTGATTTAGGAGGAAAACAGCCAGCAGCTGGAAAACTTACTGGCACCCAGATCCATGCCTTCCTTGGAAGGCTGTATTAATTTGAACCTATCTTGAATAGAGAGGGATTGCTTGGATTTTTCTGTTTGATTGGATCAGAGGATTTCAGAAGGGTGGTATCCCTCTTGAAAATCTGATCTTTCTTGTAATGATTTATCTCTGGAATAGTTTAACTTGTCCCAAGCAATATTTATAAAGGTTAAGGAGTAACAATAGCCAAAGGAAAAGGCCCTGAAAAAAGCCACAGGTGAATAGATTTTTTTTTTTTTTTAAATGCTTCTGACACGAGAGTCAGTGAATGTTTAGGGTGGACATTTTCATATTGGTATCTGTGAGACTAGGGTTTGCACTGAATACCACTGTATCTGGGCAGAAAACTAAGATTTACCCTGAATTCTCCCAACTTGCTGCTCTTACCTTTTCACTTTTTCTTCCTTTTTTCCGTTTGTCACTCTTCTCTCCATCCACAGCCAGTTTGAGATTCTCCAGTTTCTGTTGCATCAATTCATCAACCTATCCAGACAAACACAGTTGAATCTAAGTCTTCTGCCACCACACTTCAGATAAATGTTCAGCTAAACAAGGGTTAAAGCAAAGAACAGATAGTAGAGACTCTGGAAGGAGGTAAGGTCTATGCCAGGGCCAATTCTTACAGCTGTAGAGAAATATACACAGGCAATGCACGTTATTAGTGTCCTCTTACTATTGTAAGCACACCTGCACTCTGATCTCTTCCTCCACTTCTTCCCGTTTCTCCTCTTTGATCAGCTCCGGGTCATGATCCTGGAGAAAATCCCATCCCTCATCTCTGTTCTGCCAAACAGCTGTTATCCAAAAGAAAGAAAAAAGGGGAAAAAAAGTTACAGAAGCCATTGGTTTCTCCAATTGCTTCTGGAGGCGAAAAATAGGTAGTTGTAGGCAGCCTTTATTAAATTATTATCTGTATGAAAGTGGCAGGCTCTATGGACCCTTACCAAGTTCAGAGCCCTGTTGTGCTGGATCTGTAAATCTTGAGGTTAACTTCTTTTTTTGCCTCAGGCTGTAAATTGGTATCAGATTTCAGGAGGATAATGGGATATTGAGGTTGTCATTTTCTGGTTGTAAAGCTGAATGCCTGGAGTGGTGTTTACCATCAAGAGCAGGTAGTACAGTATCAGCCAAACCATATTGTGCCTGATGTTGGCATTCTTTTTCTCTCTGCTTTAACAGCACCTTGCTTAAATCTTTACTGTGAAGAAGTCAAACATGACTCCTGTCCTTAGGAATGTGTTCTCTATGCATGTCTCTTGGCTGGCATAATGAAGGCTTGGGGACCAAAGGAAGATGTTTAGTTTAAACCAGGAAATTTCCTTGTTCTCTCCTGCTCATTTATCTAATGCTAAGTTAAAGCTGCTGTAACCTTGTGAGTTAGCCTTTGTAGTAATTAGAATGAGGCTGAAATATGGGCCAGGAGCACTGGAATAGGCATAAAAGCCTGCTCTGAGCACATGGAAATGGGACTGAGAGGACAATGAGTCTGACAGCAATAACCTGCATCAAACCCACAAGTGACATACGGCCACAAAGAGTTTTAACTCTATCTGGGGAGTTTTAAGCTTGATGCAGTAACTGAGAAGCAGCCAAAGTCTTTTCCAAAAAAAGACAGGGCCCACCTGATACAGCTCCTTTATTTCTTAGTGTTGTGCAAAGGATAAGTAATAAGGAGACATAACTCCAGGAACAAAGCAAGCTTGTGCAAACTGATTAAAAAAACAACCAAACAAAACAAAAAACAAACAACAACACACACCCACACCCCCCGCCCAGCCCAAAACAACCAAAGCCCCTCCTCCCTCAACATACCATCCTGTTTACGATAAAGTAGGTAATGATCCTGAGGTGCATTTGTTTGTTTTTGTTGAAGCAAACTGCAATTTGCTCTTTAGAAATAAAACTAAATGAAGTCTGGCAAGTTCAGCATGTATCTGAATTCTCTACTATTAGCAAAAGCTACCTTTTTTAATGGAAACACCTCTCTTCTTTCTACAGTTTTTGAGCTAATTTGAAGGAAGACCATTCATATCTTGCATTTTCTTGCATTTCAAGCTGTGATAGTACCTTTATAAATGACAGCTAATCTCCAGCAGTATGTGCTAATTCAACTTCCAGATGATTTAAAGTGACAGCTTTCCACTTTAAGACATAGGGTCCTTTATGAATCTGTTTTGTACAGGGTACTCTTTTCTGCACCCACTGCCATTTCTAAGGCACTGTAAATTCAGGACGATTTTCACAGTACCCACAGGACATCATTCAAGTTTTAGTCCAGTTAATATAATACTGGCTGCTATTTCCATCCCCTACGAATTTCCAGAGTCCAATTACGTGCAGAGTATTTGTGGCTTTAAACATAGGGAATAGTTTTTGCAGGTGAGTAGTCTTAATTTCATAACTGAAAATGGTAGAGATGGGGAAGGACAGTGCATTTTTTGGTAATGAGGAAAGAAACTCAAAGGTATAGACATTAATTTCTTTAAATTACTTGCAGGTCATCCAATGGCCTGACAGATGTCATGTAATATTTCAAGAGGGAAAGCTGATTTGCCCTAGTTAAAAGGTACGTCCTCCAGGGTTACCAGCCTGGTATTTCAGCCTTGGGGAAAGGGGATGTTACCATGGGAGTTATGTGAATTTTTAAATGCTTTCCTGACTGGGTCAACAGGTTGCAAGTGCTATGTTTTCACAGGAGTACCAGGTTTTAGAGATTTATCTTTTCATACAGGGATCCATAGATTTCTATTCCGTTTTCATAATTGTTTATTGTCATTTTGTAAATTGATTAGTGGTTAATATCCACTGCAGGCAAACCAGTGACAGTCCCCACAGATTAGGCAGCTGCCTCTGATATCACCTGGCAACGAATTTTCTGAGTGCTATATTAGCCACTAGGTTAGAGGTCCGTAATTTTAGAAAAGAGATCAATAACTCATAGGTGTTAGATGTTATGTTGTTCTTTTATAGATCAACAAAATGTTTCAAAGTTATTTTTAAAGTAAGGTCAGGAGGCTAAGGATGTTATGTTTTCACTGGCTGGTCAAAAGAGCCTGGTATTTTGTTACAGACAGGGTCATCCAGCTATGGGAGATATTTTTGTGTGTGTGTACATGCAGTGCAATTTATATCACCTCTTCTAAAATAGTGCATGCTTATCTTTGGATTATTTTATATGCATACCTCTCTAGCTCAGGACTCAAAAGACAACCCAGTCTACTAATGTCCATCTCAGCAGTATTAGTTTTCACTCTGCCAACTAGTAGGTAATTCCAGTATCCCTGAATTTCAGAGAACAGCTTGTGACTAAAATATATTTCCATTGTATCTGAAGCATGAAGCTTTTCTTAAAATGTCTACTTTCAACCTCCTGGCAAAAAGACTTGAATCTTTTGACGCCTGGTTAAAAATACATAACATCATCACACAAAGTTTGCAGGATGGGGTATTTGGGTTTAATTCAAATATCCCCTGCAACACCAAGCAAGTCAAATGCCGACTGTTCATCTGTATTATGGGGGAAATAGCACACTGCTGCCTTACAGCACAGGGTACTGCAAAAATAAAACTCAGGAAGATGGAGGTAATGATTCATACTGCTTACATTTGCTTCACATAAGCTCTCGCTATTCCAATGTAAAAGCAGATGTCACACAGAAACCGGCTGTTTCCAACAACAGTACATAAAGTAAGTGTTTTAGACAGAGCTTAGTAAATGTAGTTTAGCAACTAGCAAAACTGCCAAATACAGTTTTAGGAGAATAAAAATCCTAATGAATTCCAGTGAAGTTTAGGTAGTAGTTCTAGCTTGGGG
>NW_009648960.1:650432-652021 GCF_000708025.1 Charadrius vociferus
AATCTACAATTGAAATGCTTCAATCTCTGTGAAAACTGATCTACATCTTTTTAAAATATTTAGGTACCCTAAGAACAAAGCAACCAGTTTCAGGGGATAGGAAGACTTTCTTAATTATAAGTCTTGAGGGGGATGTGCGTGTGACAAAACAAAAATGTTTGTTGATGTTTGTTGTTTGGTCAGCTATCTTCTAGGCAAACTTCAAACACGCTTATTAGGGTTTTTAAATTATTCCATTGCAGGCATCTGATACAAACCTTTCTTAATCAAGCTCCCTTACTTCAATGACGTTTTCAAGATTTACACACTAATAAATTTGAACTTCTCTGCAAATTGTGATAGTAACTGAGCTATTTCTATGTAAGAATAGAAAAAAGTTCCTAGTGTAGAAAGACCAAACTCAAACCTCTTTATTTCTAAACAGTTCTGCTACTGAAATGAATGCAGGCTAAAATTAAAAATACAAGAAACTGCTTACACTGTTTTGGTCAGAAGTTGTTCTAGACTTTATTCTGGAGGCCTTGAAAACAGGACTTTATCCATGGCCAGATTAAAAGTAAAACCACTGAACAACCACTGGATAGTATTGTGATAAAGGGTGTCCTCAGTAAAAAGCACTAAGTGCTTATGAAGGAGGCAGGGAACTGTGCTGCCCAGAGGAATTAACAGCTGTTTACTAAAAATATGGTATCAAATAGACTTGGTTTACTAGGAGAAAAAACCCCAAACACCCGAAGTTTAACTGAACAGCTATAGACTCTTACTGCGCATAAGACAGAACTGCAGGTATTCTTTGAAGCTTGCAAGAGAGCTCTTCCTCTCTAAGGATTTCTGGTTGTGCTCTGGTTCCTTCTTATATGCCTTTAGAGCTGTGGGAATAGATGTCAGCTCTGGCAGGATAGGCTGGAGATGAGCATCGGTGTTTAACTCTGAATGCCGGGCTGGAGTCTTTTATCTACCACAAAAGGATGCTGCTCGTCAGTTCCTGACCTAACCGAGCACATTATTGCAGTGTACCTGCAAGTGCTGCCAGAACATAATGGGAAGATGGAGGTACTCACACTGACTGGCTTTAGGCATCCAATTCAGGTGCCTGAATAGGGACATAAGCTACACAGACAGTTAATGGGCTGCTGAGTTGCCCTTGGGAAATGTTGTGAGATATACAGGATCACAACACCCCCAGTTCAGCACTCATCTTCATGTAAGACGTTACCATGAGTAACCCCCAAAAGTTATATACTTGCACAGTTCAGAGCAGGTATCATGTTAGGAAAGGCAGTACTGGTGTTTAGTTAGATACAGCTTGGGTGACAAACACAACCTCCATCCTCTCATAAACTCCCTGACTTGTTATTACTTGAGATAGTTCTGAAATTAGGGAGTCTCTATTCCTATCAAACGAACCTATTGACCTCTGGTGTTTTTATTCCTAACACTCGCTGGATGGGTACACTGGTCTTGCTATTGCTGGCTTGGGGTTGCGAGGTCCCATTTCATCTTGAGTGCATAGAAAAGCAAAGTAATGTTCTTGGCCAGTTAAGGAAAGAAGCATATATGAATTTGATCCTTATCTACAACTCCTGCTG
>NW_009648960.1:652075-657791 GCF_000708025.1 Charadrius vociferus
CCTGCTGAATTCAATGGGGTTCTGATGTAGCATTCGAAAGTCTGGGACTAAAGAGATTCTCTTTAGCCACAAAGCTGCTTTATGATTTATAATGTGTAAGAAAATTCTAATTGTTAGAAGTTAGGCAAAACTGTACGCGTGTATATTTAGCAAGTAAGTCCTTTCTCTCTGGCCAACCCAAATCAGGCAGAAAACTTGATGGCAGTAATTTGTCAGCAAGGAGAGAATAATGGAGATTGTACATATGAGGAATTTTAGCAAGCCACTAACTGTGTAGAGTGGGGAGCAGGAAAGTTATTTTTAATAATTGTTTGAGAATAGAATCTCCATGATATAAAGCAAAAATAACCCCTGGAAGCTTTGATCAGGCACACTTTTGCAATGGAGGACTTCAATTTGGCTTGTCTGACCTTTGGAGTCCTATTGTGCTGTTTGTTTGTAGTTCATGAAACGGGTGCTCCTTTCCATTTCAGACAAGTACATGACTTCCATGCTCACCTCCAGGCTCAGCACAAGTGATTGCAAACTCACTTGTGTACCTAGGGAGCACACTGAAGACAAGTGTTTAGGAGACAGACAAAGGCATCAAGCGTAGAGGAGAGGGTAGAAGAGACATGGAAAAGAGTAAGATGTCCTGTTATGAAAACCATTTTTTAAACTTGAAAAATCCCTACTTTTGGATGCTTTCTTAAGGTGAAAAAAAAGCCAGTCTCCTAGCTATAAGTTTGAGTTATGTTTTTTAAGTTGCCCACACTCCGACTGAAGCAAGTATATTCACGGTCCAGCAGCATTTCTCGTGCCCCTGCTTGAAAAGATGATCCACGTAATCAAAAATAATTTCATTAGCTGTAGACTGTAGGTGAATGAACCCATGGACACTTGGATGAACCCATGAATGAGAGGAAGACGCGATAAAGAGTTACAGGAACGTGAAAAAATTGATGCTGATTTACAGTATAGTGCTTTTGAATTATCTGCTATTCAGATGTCATTTTTGTTGCCCTCAAAAAATCCAAGGAAGCCTCTGCATGTATATCAAAGCACTCTGGTTCTAGTTTGGCCACTTTCACTCATATAAAAATGTACCTTTCTGTATGATTCACTTGATGATTTTGGGAGACTCCTAAGACTTGAAGGTACTGAGAGACTTCATTCCTAAATACCACTTTGCCCAATGTCCTCATTTCTACAATGTTCCATAGTTTGGGCAACTGCCCAGCCTGACCTTATAGAAATGGCATTCAGATTAAGCTGAATTAGAAGAACATTCCAACTGTGATTGTTATCTTTTTCTACTGACCTTTGTATTGACTGTTTCCTTCCTCCATTATTGAAAGGAAATTACTGGGAGCCATTTTCCAGCCTTCCTCCTCTTCCTAGACAGCGGGTGTGTGAAAAGAAAAATCAGAATATTAATATGTAGAAACTTTGCAAGCATGTAAGTGTCATAATTTTCATTGGATTTGTAAAGATTTGTTGTAATTTGAGGAATAAGACAGCATTGTTTCAACAGGTAAAATCTTCCTAGCAGGCTATAAGGAAGTTTTACTTCCTTGAGTGAAGAGAGGGTGTCAGTTCATCAGTTGAACTACTGAGGTTACAAGAATTAAACTTAGGCTTGTTCGAACACATAATATAGGTAGGAGACTTGCAACATGTAAACGAAATTACCTCACTATTTTTTCAGTTACTCTTATTCTATGGTATGCTCCCCCACCCGCAAAGGGAATTCCCTTTTGAATTTGAGTTGAATTTTGAGTTGAAACCTCATTTTAATTTGTAATCAGAAAGAAAATAGTGATCTTTGTGTATCTTGCATAACAAAATATTTTGTTTCAACTTTATCAAGACACTTTGACAGTTTCCTGGGTAAAGTAAATGACATTGACATGTTCCTGTAATAGTTTAATCTCATTGAACCAGTATTTCTGATGGAAAAACTTGTCAGAAAATGATGAAAGCTTCTTCATGTTGTATCAGTCACAAGTCCTCAAAATGTTAGTAAGGTAATAGTTATTAGTGAGAAATTAGATCCCTGTTTGGGGAGGAGGTGAATGTGCATTTATATGAGACAGCACAAGTTGTATAAGGCTTTGCTAACCAATGTGTAGTCTGTAAGCCACTGGTTATCAGCAAGATATGAAGTACAGCTCCTGGAATAACTTAAAACAAAACAAACCCCCTAAATATGCCCCTGTAATTAGGTGCTGTTGCATACCTGCTATCAGCAGACACAGTTTTGGCCAGGTCATGTGAATTATTGGATATCTATTTTTAATTAAAGTGTTATTACAGTAATTAGAGTTTGGTCCCAGAAGGACATGCGAAACCTAAACACATTTATCACTTCTACCCTATGCTCTATAGACACATTTGAAAGATTCAGGAGTTTCTTCATTAAACATCAAGAACCTTTTTGGTAAAGCATAACAAAGTGTTTGAGAACTCAGTTTCCCAGTTACTCTAACTTATTCTCAATTTTTGCAGGGTATGGCATTTTGAGATTCATCCCTGGATCTCTTGTAGTAGGCAGAATACATTCCTTTTAACATTCTCCCATGATATTTTATAGAAAATTATTAAATCATTATGTTCTAAGAGGAAATACTGATAATTGCCAACTGTTTAAAAACAGAGGCAAAAAAACCCCCACCCCAGAACAGCCTAAAAATGGGTTATTCATTTTTAGCCTCTTAATAGCATAGGGCAGATTAATGTTTCTTTTATTGTTACAAATAAACCAATAAATCATTTTAATTACTAACTTCCATGATTTTATACACTGATGTAAATAATATTGTTGTGTCAGTTTCATTGATTTTAATTGAAACCACTGTCTAAAGGGCAGTTGCAGAATGCTGTTCTGTATTCCCTCTTGCCTCTATTAAGAACACAAGAGTTAACATAATATAAAGAATTTCTTTTCCTTTGAAGTCAGCTGATGTATTTTTCTATGTTCAGTTGATTGATTCCATGCTTGTTCTGCATCAAGTGCACTAAGGCACCTTGAACCAACAATATATGTTTCAATCTAAGCAGAGATATGGAAATAACACTTTGAATATATTTCTGAAGCTTTCCAAAGCCTAGCCCACACTAGGTGATTCTCATTCAACAGCAGGGAAAATCTTGAATTGCCTCCATTGTATGCTTTTGCTATGGAGGTTTTGCTAATGGGTTTCACTAAGGACAAAATGCTTCTCACTGTTAACAGCTTCTGGGTGAAATCTAGGGATGCACAGCCTTGTTCATGTCAGGTAAGCGAGGCAGGTTGCAGTATGTTGCTGGGTGAAGCAGTCCAGACTGGTCTAACGTGTTCTGCTATTGAAAAGAGGGATCATACAGTGCTAAAGGTTTTTGTTTTGTTTTGTTTTTCTTTTAGGTGCCCAATGGGAAATCAAATCAGCACCTTACAGAGAAAAGAAAACGAAGTTACTTTGATACAAAATACGCCTTTTTAAAGATTGCTATCAGGCTTTTCAGAAATATTTAAATTTCCTTCTGGGATCAAACTTTTGTTTTCTTTACGAGCTGAAGTTAGGAGAAGGGCTTTTTTTTTTTTTTTTTTCCTGCCTGCAACACTATGACTTATAGCCTATACTTATTTTAATAAGAGTCCTGCTGTTAGAACTTTTCCAAATACTTCTCAACTGGTCTTAGATACTATTTTTTTCCCCTGTCAGTATTATAACCTTGGAGAGAATGTTCCCTTTGTTCTTTCTCAATGAACCATACAGAACCTGATATAATGGCTCAGAATTTTATTTGACAGGACTTGTGATGGCTGAAGAGAGGAGAACGACATGAAGTCATAAAGTCCCAGAGCTCTATACTGTTATTTCACCCCATTTCAAAACAACCTTGCAGAGGCTGTGAGGGGACTGAGATTAATTTTTGGTATTGTTGGTTTTTATCTACTGAAATGCACAAAACCAACAAGGAATCAAATTTATCTTGTGAAAGCCAGTTTTTTAAGCAGATAGGTGAGTTGCCATCCAGTTTCAGGGTTGAATTTGGCATTTTTAGCATGGTTAGCATCTCAGTTCGACTTACGCTGAAGTGTCTGGGACAGCCTTTTCCATTGCCTGTGTGAGACCAGAGGCATCACAGGGCTTTATTCTGGGCCAGCTGAGTTGGGAAGGAGTGAGGACAGGACAAGGGCAAAGCCATTAGAGGACACCCTCGTGAATGCCCCCCAAAGGAACTGGGCTGTCTGAGATGCTACAGGGTTCTATAACTGTGAATGACAATGGTCTTTAAAGTCTCTGATTTCAAAAGCTTTTCTAAGCTATTGCCTTTGTACATGTACTTTATCTGATCTTTCCCATAGAGTTCTTCAGTGCATGTGCTGATTTAAGGGCTCACACCCTGAAGTGGTGCCACAGAGTTGAACTCAGAACTGATACAAGTCACTGGAAGTCTTATCAACAACAAACAACTCGATATCAGTATTATTTGGCTCAGGTCTGCAAGCTTAACACTCCTCTTTCTCCTCTGTCGCTCCCCCAGGTTGGCTCTGCTCTGCCACTAAGATACAATGAAGCAGTACCAGTAATCACCTTCTACTGCTTGCAGCATAATGCCTTCACTAATGCTGTGATAGTGCACCCTGTGACAGTGTCACCCTGATGGCAAATGACTGTCTGAAGACATATGTGACCAGAACTTAAAAAATTTGCTGTTTGCAAAGGAGCAGCCACTGCTCTTCCTAGTTGGCAACATAAGATCAGGCTTAAAGAGCTTGGAAAACACTTTTATGTATGCTGCTCCTCCATCCTGCTGTGCATCTTGATTTACAAAGGCAAAAAAACCTAACCCACCCCAAAACACTTAACTTTTTGTTTCATATGACCCAAATAGTGTTTTTATCTGGCAAAGACGCTAAGTTATAAGTTAACACTTAGATATCTACCTCCAAATTAGAAAGACTGATGCTTCCTAAGTTCATGTAGTTTAGGTTTCCCACTAGCTGTTACAAGAGCTTTGGCCAGGTTGATGGATGTTTTCCAAGAAAAGCATCTTTTTTGTTATATGGCTGTTCTAGGGTTAGGAATTAAAATTAATTTCTGTAAAACTTGCAGTGAGGAGTAAGCTTTGCCCCAAAAAACTCACCCTTCTCCTCCACATACTTGGTGATAGATTAATGACACTTATTAAAAAAAAATAAATTGTTTCAACTTTGTTTATACTATAAAGTAAATGAGAAACAAAAGTTGCTGCTTCAGCAAAAGCCTACAATTTTTGTTGCATAGCTTGCTTTTAAAGATGCCCTTTGGTCACTGCACTGTTTCACAGGTGTTTTCCTCAATGAAGTTGCTCCTAAAATGATTTGGAAGCATACCTTCTGTGAAACCAAATCTTAGTATATCAAAGATTTCAGGGAATATATCATACCTCAAGTGGTGTCTGCTGTGACTTGAAGCAAAAAGAGTTCATACCCTAAGAACGTGGACTGAAAATGCTCGACAGGCTTACAAAATATTGGCTTGCAGTACAAGATGCAGCTGGCCTATACAGAACTGTACTTATAAGTTAATTTGAAATACATGCAAGCTCTGATGCAAGTATCTGACTGAGACTAAGGTTCTTATTTCCTAGTTCTTGTGTGAAGGGATGGCAGTGACTAACCTCTCTGTACCCAATAGTAAAAGTGGAAATGCTTGGTTAGATAGCTGGGCACCATTTTGTTATCTGCACAAAAAAAAAAAAAAAAAAA
>NW_009648960.1:657880-698519 GCF_000708025.1 Charadrius vociferus
AAAAAAAAAAAAAAAAAAAAAAAAAGCAGCAGTGCTTTGAAAAGCGCATGTACTCTATCTCGGCAACAATGTCAAAGCCATAAAGTGTATTTTTCCACTCAGCTATGTCTCTGGCAGTCTGCACCTACATCAACTCTTGCCGCTGAGCTAAGTCATGGCCATGGTCATTCCTAAAATATGAGAGGTAAAATTCAGTTCTCCAGAATCATGAAGGTAATTGAAAGGCTGAGAGAGACTGGCCTCAGCCAGTTTTTCTGTCTTCTGAACCCCAGGCTGAAGCTTTGGTGACCGATCTAATGTAAATTAATAGCCTCTGCCCACACATGGCTGAATAGGCTGGACTTCAGCTCTGTTTTCATAAATTAACCGTTTTTACTGCAGGAACACTTACTTTCTTTCCAGTTTTCTGTGTTTTTTTTCCTTTCACTTTTTCCTTCCCTTCTTCTTTTCCTTTTTTCTCCTTTTGGGCTTTTTTGTGCAAAGCCATCTCTTTTTTGGCATCCAGCTCTGCAGCAACCTGAAAGATATGGAAAGGAATGTGAAGAAATGGTCAGACATTTTCATGTGCAAGGTGTGTTAGATATGTGCTGTTAGAGTTATGAACCAGTGTGCATTTTTCCTCCCTCGCTTTCAGCTTTCCAATATTGGGGAAACACAATATCCAATACCCATTGCTTGGTAGCCCTCTATGAATTCCAGAGTGGCTGACCATTACAGAGGAGTCCTTTTAATTTATGCTGAGGGCACTCCCATCTGCAAACTTTAACATAGGTGCTGACTATCCCAACATATCATTGGAAAAGAGGTGATTTCTGTCCCAAGCTGCTAGGGCTTTTATGGAGCAAGACCAATTCCTGGAACCACGTAGATGCACAACACCCTAATGAGATACAACTTAAAGCTCCCTCTGGACTTGCACTGGGATTATGAATTTGTCCTAGTGTTTCTAAGGCAGATTGATTTTATAGAGATGGATTTTTGAGAGATTGCCCTGAGGCATGTCTAATTTCAATATGTGGCTAAAGGCTGAAATTGTTCTAGTGGGTGAGAGAGATTCAATAGAGATATTGTGACAAACTCTGACAGATATACATGGATTGCCCAGCATCTTTATCCCTGCAAGCCAGTAGCAGCTGATAACTGGGTACAGCTACATCAATTTCCATAACTTTAGTTCCTGGCCATCTATTAAATGAAAAAGGCAGAGGGTGAAATTTGCTGCTTCTACCATTCTCTTGTTCCAAGGCACATTTCATTGTATTCCTTCATAAGATCATCTATTGATGAGTGTAAATCAGAAAATTTGTGGCCACTAAAGTTTATTAATGGATCATTAATATTGACAGTACCATGAAAGAGTAGAAAATAAAAAAATTCCAATTGTAAAACATGTTTCCTATAACAGTAAAAATATTTGTTTTTAGAGAATGCTTTTTAATGCACTGAAGACTGGACAGTGGAAGGGGAATGATGATGAGGGCTATACTTTGCAGCCAGTGAGATTTCATTAGTAGATTTCCCCAAGCACTTCAGTATCTTACATTTAATTAAATATGGTAATTTAAACCCCAAGCACCGTTCAGTCATATCTTGCAGTGATAAGCAGTGAAGCATTGCATTCCCTGGGATAGATTAACAGATTGACTAGAGTTCAAAATAGGTTTTTAGTGTCCCAGCAGGCCTGTTGTATCCAAAACCAACAGAGCTACTCAAAGCGTATCCTTTACTGTAGCGCTAGTACCCTGCCAGAAATCCAACCTTGTCACCTCTACTTCCACCCTCTGCTCTGACTGCCTACCAAAGGGCAACCGTAACCATTTCCAGCATCTCATGGGTGGGTTTATCCAGCAGGATACCTGTAAGCACACATCCAATTGACAAAAGGTTTTAAGCAGTGTTTTTGAGTTCTGCTGGCAATATTTTTATGTATATCCAGACTCTGACTGGAATTATTTAGTTTCATGTTTTTATACAGATGAATGATACTGAAAGGGGTTATACAGAGTTTCTGTTCTATTCTGCTATAATGGGACTGAATTGTTGAATTGTCCTTATCCTGCTGCCTTGCTTTCATCAATTTTGTAAGGTGGCAAGAAAAAAATGTTTGTGCTTACTATTTTCAGAACTGCAGTATGAGCTATGGTGCTAAGTCTTGAAGTAACAGCTCAGATAAGGAACGGAGAAAAACGGTGCTTGCAGTTAACACTAAGTGAAATGTACAGTAACACAAGAAGCCAAGTGTAGAAACATGCACAGTGACTGCCAGCAGAGGTTGCGTACTTCCGTATAAAACCTGTACAGCCTCTCTCCTGGATGCCTTGGCAACATACATGTAGTCTGAGATGCCAAGTAGTTTTGGTGAAATGCTCCAAAACCATGTAGCTGGCAATGATGTCAGCATGTGGAGCCTGACTTTTCTGAAGTGGCTCTCTGCTTCCCAAAAGAGAATGACAGAGCAAATATAGTATTTCCTTTTCCACGTCAGATACACCTTCTCCTCTGTACTCTTTCCGTGCAGCTTCTCCAGCTCTGCTTTCACCTCTGCTCTAAGCAGCTCCATAATTACAGAGGACTGGGAGCCGAGGTGAAGCTGGCTGTGTATCTAACCTTGAATGGTTTGTACTCCTCTAATACAGTACAATTTCCCCTCCAGCTACAAGAAGATGCCTGAAGAATCTGACAAAAGAAGAGGAAAGAAAGGGAAGGGCAAGCAAAGGTTAGTTTGAGATACTAAGCAATTCACCCACATTATAATACAGTTTTTTTCCCCTGAAGAAAACTTCATAGTGGAAATAAAAGCAGATGTCTTCCTTAATTATTTTAGACTGCCCTTTTCTTTGCTAGGTTGCCTCTTTTTTAAATGACTCTGAAAGCACTTAGAAAACTCTTAATATTGGGGAAGAGAATGTGCATCAGTAAGAAGAGATGAATTTTAGTCTCCTTTTTTTCTAGTCTTGCTGTAGAACTCCTGTTGTGCTAGTGCTGACTCTTCTCCAGTAATACTTTCTTCCGAGGCTGAAAAGACATTTTCCTCTAAACTGATACACTACAAAAGTCAACTTGATTTTTTTTCTGTTCTACATCAGTTCAAGTGTGTTTCCAAACTCTTGCAGTGCAAATCGCCTTTTTTGGGAAAGAGAGGGGCACTCATACTAAGTGCAGCCTATGAATGGAAATGCCTGATGTTGGTTAATGAGCCAAGTATATATGAGCCTCAGCTGCCACTCATGTCCTGTGTTCCTCAGCCATAGAAAGCCTGGTGTTTGGCTCAGGCAAGCTGATACTTGACTTAAATGTTCTTCCTCAAGAATAACCCCTTCCCTCATCCCTTGAAAGAAGACCTTACTGGAACTTTGTATTTATTAGTGTTTTGGACATAAATGAAATGTAGGAATAGAGTGAGTTTGGGAACTCTGGATTTCCAGCTGTGGCGAGTGAAAGACAGCCTCAGAGCCTTGTAAATCTGGCTCCAAAATGATTTTTAACAGAAACAGTTTATATGCACCTAGCCTAGTGTTCCTGGAGAAAAATGTGCTCTGTTTGAGTATTAACTCTACAGGAAGAAGCTATTTTGAAATCTAGGACAGAAAAAAAAAAAAAAAAAGCTTCTTCAAGAAAACAGGACTGTTTGAGATGGGAAGAGATGCCATCCTTGTGTCCCAGAGCAGTGTGCCACACATTGGACTGCACATTTGCATCACTTGGACATAACATGTAGTATGCTGTAAACACGCTTCCCCCAACCTGCCTCCCTAGCTGGAGGACACTTAATTACAACTCTTCCTATAGGCTGATTTATTCCCATAAGGTGATATTATTTTTTTATCAGTTGGAGGAGATGTTATTTTCATTGTGGACTCTGTCCCATCAAGCTAGGTGAGGACCAGTGTTCTGGATTTGTTCTCTCTCAGGCAAATCCATTTGTGTAGCACTTAATAATATAGTGTACTTCTGGCAAGGCATTTCTGAGCGCTGTTTACTTTTGGGTGTGCATCTGCAAGCAAAGCTTAAGCTGTTAAAAACTTCTGTGATCTGTGTCTTGCAGGAATGAATTCAAAATGTTGGGTGGGATTTCGTAGCTTTATAGGACCTTGCAAAATCTTCTGGTTGGCTTTAATTGACTATCATGCATTTCAGTCCATGATTGATACATGCTCTAGGGTTTTTTTTTTTATCTGGCAGATGTTGCCCAAATGTAGTTTAACTTTCCAGTTAGACTTCCTCCCTCTTCTGTTTGTTTTCTGGCAAATGCTTTAAAATATTAGCCTCTTGAAGGTATTTATGAAAAATCTGTTAGTTTTGCTTGGTGTGGAGTTGTGTCATTTTTAGGGAAGGTAGGTGGTGGAGATTAAATGGGACTGTTGATACTGCCTGGCTTTAGGCATACAACCTAGACTACATATTTCATGATCATAGGCAGTGGAGAGCTGCTGGACTAGGAGTCTACCTGCTGAATGGCTTCATTGCAGTGAACTGTCTGGAGGTCAATACCTCTGCCCATTGCGTAGCTTAACAGAGGCTGAGTACCATTTCCGTCCTCCTGCACGGTTAACTTGAAATAATCAGACTATTTTAAGGCTTTGAGGTGCGCAGCTCCAGCTGATGGCACTGAGTGCTCACCACTTGTGAAAATCCAGCCTGATAATTTCTAAAGCAAGCATCTAGAATAGTGTGGAACACAGGAAATAAAGGTGAGCCTACCTGTAGGCATCTACTTCTATTACTGAAAAGTATGCATAGTGTGTTTGCTGTCAGGATAAAAGTATGTTTGCAAAATGCTGGACACAAAGAAGCACAACTCCAGAGCCTCTTAAGTTTTCCTCTGACACTTAAGAGGTACTTGTGATACACTCATTTGGTAAAAGTGAATAACATATTTTTTGGGGGGCGTGGTGGTGGTGTGAGTATTGAAGTACTTGATCACATAATAGCATTTTACTGTCCCTACCTGGGAAATTGTCAGGGATATGAATCAAATAATAACTGACAACCAGGGATCTCTTGCACTGCCATTCACAACCAAACGGATTACTGGGATTCATGGGGATCTTTAGCTGTTGGTAATAACGAATGCTAATTAGCGGCGTAGCATTATACAGGCTGCCAAGTGAGGATCAGGAGCATATGTTTGCATGGCAGCTAACACATACTTTTTCTCACCCCTTCTCTAGATGCTGGCTCGGTAAGATACTGCTATTACAGCAATGTGGAAATAACTTTGTCCTCCATGCAGCAATTGAATGTACAACCTAAATCTTGGTAAGTAAGCATCTTTTTTTCCTGATAAGTTATTTAATATTGGAAATGAAGGGGAGTTGGGAGAGGGGGAATGTGTCTGCTAAATGGCAACTCTCTTGGCTTATTTTCATGGTGATGAGACTTAATGAACTACAGGAAGAGATCATAATTCTGTTGGCAGCAGTATAAGGGCAAAGCTAAAAATTGTCACATCTGATGATTATCTTCGGAGCAAGACATAAAAAAACATTAGGGATAGACATCTGGAACAGATGCAGGGAGATTACACTGATATTTCAGAATCATAAATTTCTCTCGAAGAGTACATAGAGAAAAGCTTCTTTTCAGTCAAGAGACAGTACATATTTTTATGACTGAACCACCAAGTACTTTGCATCGGGATCTCTTTGGCATACCTTTTTGAAAGGTATTTGTAAAAAGTCATGAAAGCAGTTTGTGCAGAAGGCCAGCTACATTACAAAGTCAAGTAAGGTCAGAGTTGTCAAAGGATAAAGAAATATAGAATATATAATAATGCAGCAATGGTTCGTGAAGTGATTAATTTGTATTTTATTTTCCCCAAAGTGTCTTTACCGAAGTCTTATAAAATGCTCACTTTTTAAATACAGTTCGGTCTTGATTTTTCAGGGAGTTTAACCTGGGAGTAACCAACCCATTCATAGAAGCTAATATATACAAGAGGTGAAATCCTGTCTCCTCTGAAGTCAAGGACAAAACTCCCATTAACTTCAATGGGGCCAGGATTTCATTTACTATGTTGCCCAGTAGACCAGTGTGGAACAAAACTACTTGCCTTAGGGATTTTTAATATGCAGGCTGACTCAGATGAACAAAAAATACTTTACTTGTCTGACATTCAGGTAAAATCACAAATGTACTGAACTTTCTTTTGCCATCTGCCTTCTGAATATTTGTTAAGGTTATGTGAAATACGTTCTGCTCTTGGTTGTGCTGGCTAAAATAGGAGGAAAAAATGGGCCTGAAAATCTTTGAAAATCAGATAATTGCTAGTGAAAATTTGCTGAGAAAATGGTTGTATTTTTTTCCTCCAGTTATCTTTCTTTTATGTAGAGAAAAACAGGTAGTAAACCAATCTCTATATACTTTTGGCTTCCTTTTTTTTTTAAGCAAAGAGAAACCAGATGCCCAGGAAAGACAGCAAAATAGCTGAAGGTAGGAATTCAAAGATGAGAGTAGGACAGGAAGAATATATTTCTCCAGAATCTACTACCATATCCAATTTTGCTTAGTATAATTTCTTGCAATGTTTTCTTTGAGTTATGTTTATCCTTTTTTGTAGCGGGTCTAATTAGCCTAAAGTCCCCTGAAGCCTTCTCCAGCAACAGGCCATACTTGCTGGGTGGCTCCTGCTCAGAGTAGCCAACAAAGCCTTCTTGACTCTGGCATGTGTTTCTACTTTAGAACTTGAAAACTTAACCAATGGGTCCCCTTCACTCTGTCTGGGACTGAACAACAGTGTGGCTTAGATACATAGGCCAGTGGGGTTGACCTTAGCATACTCTGAACTTGGCTAAAACCAGGAGCATGCCCAGAGCTCTGTTTTAGTGAAGCTGTTTGTAGCAGTTTTCTTGCATGTTTTCATAAGCCAAGTAACTAATGGTTAGAGTATTGTGCTTTATACTGGGCTAGCCTGTATTCACATCCCCACAAACCACGTAGATGCTGCTAGCAGACCCCAGGCTTTGTGACTCCAGGAAGGACTGCATCCAAAATATTGCTTTAGCATACCTATGTTAGATCATCAGTTGCAGACAGTTAATGAACACAACACTGTGTTAACAGGGGTGCTTTAAGGACTACAGAGGTCAGTTTTTGACAGTTTAATTTTCCTAGCCCACAGATAGCCACCACGCCTGGTTCACTCAGGGGCTAAATCCTGCTCCTGTGTGCAGGGCTTCTTGTTTATAATGTCTCTCAACAGACTCATCATCCTGCTAAGATCATTATGGAGAGTGGAATTGGTTCTGAGTGCCAACCACTGCTTTCATTGCTTCAACTGGCCTTAATCACTTTCTCTATGTGATATCCAGATAATCAGAGGAAGAGATTATCAGCCACTTTTATTAGCCAGAGAAGTCAGAGGGATTTTACCAGGAAAAACATCCAAGTTCACTACAAGAATACATAAAATAAACTAAGATACTTTCTTCACTTGAATGTGCCCCTTGCTCAAGCTTGCCTAACAGATCCTTGGCAGTAAACCAAGGCTTCGGCCTGCCTGCATAAGACACTCTTCTCTGCTTAAACTAAACTAATTATTGCTAGACTGTGGTGACACTGAATGCAAACACTGGAAACAATTTCAGCCTCTAGGGTAGCTTTGGATGCCTATTTTAAACCAAGGTTTAAATCATTGATTTAAATCGAGGTTTAAACTAAGATTTCTACTAGTAGATAGCACCAGTCTAACTACATGGATTTTGCAACAGGAGAGCAACTCTTTGTAGCTGACCCCTTTTTCCTAAGCTCCTTCAGATATTTATCTGTTCTTAATTTGGCACATCTGAGCATGTTGTGCCATGACTAAGTGGATGCACATCCTGAAAAGGAACACATTTTGGTACATGAGTTTTGTGGTTTACCTTGAAAGAAAACAATCCCTTCACTTGCAGCAAAAAGCTCTTTCACTACCAGGCTCCTGGAGTCCTAGAGGCCATTGTTATGAAAAATTGCTACTTAAATAAACAGACATAGAATCATAGAATTGTAGAATGGCTTAGGTTGGAAGGGACCTTGAAGATCATTGAGTTCCAACCCCCCTGCCATAGACAGGGACACCTCCCACTAGACCAGGTTGCCCAAGGCCACGTCCAGCGTGGCCTTGAACGTCGCCAGCGATGGGGCCTCAACAGCCTCTCTGGGCAACTTGTTCCAGTGCCTCACCACCCTCAGAGTGAAAAATTTCTTCCTCATGTTTAATGTAAACCTGCCTTCTTCCAGTTTAAAGCCATTCCCCCTCGTCCTGTCACTATGTGACCTAGTAAAAAGCCCTTCCCCAGCTCTCCTGTAGGCCCCCTTTAGGTACTGGAAGGCCGCAATAAGATCTCCCCAGAGCCTTTGCTTCTCCAGGCTGAACAGCCCCAACTCTTTCAGCCTCTCCTCATAGGAGAGGGGCTCCAGCCCTCGGATCATCCTCGTGGCTCTCCTCTGGATGTGCTCCAGCAGGTCCATGTCCTTCTTATGTTGGGGACTCCAGAGCTGGACGCAGTACTGCAGGTGGGGTCTCACCAGAGTAGAGTAGAGGGGCAGAATCACCTCCCTTGACCTGCTGGCCACGCTTCTTCTGATGCAGCCCAGGATACGGTTGGCCTTCTGGGCTGCGATCGCACATTGCTGGCTCATGCTGAGCTTCTGGTCAATCAGCACACCCAGGTCCTTCTCCTCAGGGCTGCTCTCCAGCCATTCCCCGCTGAGCCTGTATTTGTGCTTGGGATTGCCCCAACCCACATGTTTTATGGCAATTCCTTCCCCAATCCCATTAACCTTTTTCATTAGAGGAGTGACAGTACCTGCTCTGGAGTTTTCTGAGAAAGAATAGCCATTGAACCGCCTACCCCTTCAGCAGGGTAGTCAGGAAACTTGCCTATGATATGCCTGTGTGAGAAACAGGATAGAAAAGGAATTAAAATCCATGATTTTTCGTCTGGTTGACAAAGATGCTAGATGGTGAGCAAGCGTACCCTCCTTCACCTCCTATAGAAAAGCAGAATGCTGGATTGTTTCCTATGACGGTGGCTTTTTGTCCAAGAAATTCATTAAAACAGTTATCAGCCTCTCTCTTGTCCTGTGGCCTATCAAATATTGAAAGTTCTTAAGGAATTTCTTAAGACTGCACATCACTTCATAGCTGAGAGATTTAGCTTAAAGTGTTTATGTTTATAGCTCTGATCTCTGTTTTCAACACCCATCATTAAAAAAAATAAATTATTTAAATCAGTTTTTGGTCTACAAATCCCTGATTCTATTTTTGTTTAAGGATCTCCACCTTCAAAATTTTCCAATGTACTTGCACAATTGGGTGGCGATGGAAGCTGGGGAGGGGGGAATTAAGGGCTTTGTGGTAAGATATGATGGATGACAAAGATAATCTTTCTGAAATGTCTGGAAGCCCCCTATGTTAAAAGATATAAATAACCACTACAGTCCAAAGGTCATTTATATTGATAAGACACTCACTTCTTTCACTTTCGTAGCTTTTTGGATTCTATCAGAAAGATTCTTCTGTTTGTTTGGTAATATCAGGAAGATTTTCTGTTCCAAATAAAATTCTAATACTGCAGAAAAATACTTGTGCTACTTTCAAACAGAATGGTAACCTTCCCTCTAAATGAAATTTCCCTTGATGAGAAAATAGCTCAGAAAGGTCAATGTGATTCATAAAAATTGCTTTAATTTTTTTAAAACAACTGCTACCTTCAGGGATTTTCCTAGTCTACTGTTAAGCAGTAGACTCAATTTTAAACTGAGAACCTTGGAACAGAGCATCAGTTATGTTTCTATAATACCATGTGTGCGGTTTGGATCCCCGGTTAGTATTAATGTAATACAAAATAAAAAAGAATAAACAAACATTTGTCTGTGATTGTAAGCTCTGACTTGCATGTTCAACAATTACTAGTTCTATATGCAAACAGATGCAAGGCTTTGGTCACTGCATTCCCAGAAACCAGTTTGCATGAACAAAGGGATGTCATTGCATTGTGGTTTAATCCCAGCCAAGCAGCTAGAACCACACAGCCGCTTTCTCACTCCCTGCAGTTCGGATAGGGGAGAGAATTGGAAAAGCAAAAGTGAGGAAAAACTTCTGGGTTGAGGTAAAGACAATTTGATAGGTAAAGGAAAAGCCACGCAAGCAAAGCAAAACAAGAAATTAATCCACTGCTTCGCATTGGCAGGCACGTGTTCAGGGCTCCATCATGCCTAACAGTTACTTGGGAAGACAAATTCCATAACTCTGTTCCCTCCCTTCCTCCTTCTCCTCCCAGCTTTATATGCCGAACATGATGTCACACTGTATGGCATATCCCTTTGGTCAGCTGTGGTCAGCTGTGTCCCCTCCTAACTTCTTGTGCACCCCCAGCCTACTTGCTGGTGGGGCGGTGTGAGGAGCAGAAAAGGCCTTGACTGCTTAGGAACAACGGAACACATCAGTGTTTTACCAATGCTATTTTCATCCAAATTCAAAACATAGCACTATACTAGCTGCTAGTAAGAAAGTTTACTCTATCCCAGCTGAAACCATGACACATTTTTAGTGTATTTTTTTTTTAATCTAGTAAGAATGGGGGTTTGGCCCCAGAAACCTGCATGATCTAGTTTATTTAATGATAGATCATATTTCATTTTTTACACACAGCAGAAAATAGCTCCATTTTATGTTAAATGCAATCTTGTTTTAAATGCTGCTACAAGTCTGGCTTACAGCAACAAATTTCTCAAAATCTCATATTAAGGCTGTTGCTACTTTACTAATGCTAGCTGGGAGGAAGGAAAGACAATATGCACTGCAGGTGAAGAATCAGTTTGGAGTCCACTACCCACTGAATGCAGTATCAGTGCCAGCTTTCAATATTTAGTAGTGTTACATTTGGTATTTGTATTAGCTTTTCACTTTTAAATCATTTACAGCTCTTGGAGATGGAAGTTATTTACCCTTTGGATATATATGATAAGTGTATATCTGAGCACTGCAGGAATTCTATCAAATTCTTAAATTTGGAAGTGGGTTCCAGTTTGTTTATAATCTGTGTTTTCTGCATGATTCTTCTGCTCACAGCTGGTGCAGCTGTTTGGGATGACATGGCTCATCCCATCTTTTTGTAGCAGCTACAGCAAGGGCTTATGTTGAAAAACAGCTTGAGGTGAAGAGAAGGTAATGCCAGTCTCTTTGCACAAGTGGAAGAAAAGTGTCAGCCATTTACTAACCAGTCAGCTGTCCGGGGACTGGGTCTTCGGTTGAGGGCAATGCAGAATGTAAGTTCCCATGGCCACCAGTGACCCTGAGAGCAGACAGCTACCACAGGTTTCAGTTGAGTTAATTCTTCAGGGACACCTGTTTTTTTGTTTCTGGACTTCATCCTTTCCTGTGTACTGTTGTTTAGCATATCAATTGCTCTCCGATGGTCAGGGAGCAGTATTCTTATGTCTCATTTCTTTATCTGACCTCTTGTGGATTTTCCTCTTTCTCTTCTAGGTTTAAATGACTACAATTTCAATCTTGTAATGCCTGGAAAGTGTGCATATGCATGACCCTTATAGACAAATTCCTCTCTTTATGAAACCCTCTGAGTTCAGAGGTTAAACCATTTGGCCTGTAAATCTGCACAGAAAAATGCAGTCATTGATCTTCCTGGTCAAAAGTCCACTTTAAATGTAATGAATCTCCATTTTCATTCCTCATTCATTTTTTGGCAGCATTCTACTCAGAGACATCACAAAGGGTTGTCTCACGCATTTGTCATAAGATGCTAATTTGGATTCAACTGGACCCAAACTATTTTGTATAAGTTTGTTTTATAGCTGTTGATAATGACAAAACATCAGGATAAAAAGAGCAGCAAGCATGCACTCATGAGCAGCCAAGGGTACTCCTATATCTTTGTTCAATCAGATATTTTACACGTCATCTGTGGCTTCAGAGAGTTCCACAAGGCATGTCCCGTGTTGAACAGGGAACAGATCCTGAATTAGGAGGATTTTCCAAGCACATAGAATGATTTTGAGCTTGCTTTACAGTTCAAATCTGTTCAAATAATTTTAAACTGCCTTTTGCTTTTGAAACTTCCTAGAAACAATGAAGTATTTGTGATTAGAGCCAGTTCTAAGGCAATAATACTAATGAAAATTAATCCAGATGATGTAAGGACTTGCTCCGAACTCAAGCCTAGCACGCTGTTTTGTTTTGCTGGACATGTAGAGGAGAGCTTTATGGTTGAAACCTTTGGTTCCACCTGTGTGGCACCAATGGCACAACTATGCTGTAAACCACGACTTACAGAAGGTGGAGCTGCAGAAGTTCTCACAGTCAGCAACTAGCCTGAAAATTAACTGGGAAGTAGAAGAGCGTTATACCTGCACCTGTGGTGTTTGTTGACTCCAAAAGCTGAGCTGCAAATACAGTCACTGTAAGTCTTTAGCTCATTAGCAATCACTGGGTGTGAACTTCAGGCTGGTGTTTGTTATTTAGATTGTTCTCTTGGTTGCATGGAAAAAGAAAACTACTTGGTCTACATTTTCTCTAATCTGCCCAGCACTTATTTTCTATGTTCACAGTACCTTAACGCGCCCTGATGCTTTCTCTGCATGTCACTGAAAAGGGAGCACCACGCAAAAACTAAACTGGTGGACAGGAAAGTCTAAAAGTCTTGCTGCATGTTGACGGGGAGAGGAGACTGTAAAAAGCTTAAGCTCTTGAGAAGTAGAGTATTGGAGTGTGTAATATATTTGAGAGACATGGTACATGTCAGAAACACCTGGTTCCGAGGCAAGTTAAAACTCAATGAATCTGTTACTTATTATTGTCTCAATGTTTGCAGGGAAAAAATATCAAATTGTGCTTTTCCAGCATCTCATAAAAATGTGCAAATGCCAGAATTGGAAGAAGCAACTTTTATTTTCAACACGCTTGCTTCAGTGGGAGTGCTGACAATGTGTTAAGGACTGCAAGCGAAAGCAGAAGCGAATTCTATTGGATTTCATATGGAGGATGCAGTTCTAATAAAACTGTTTGCCTAAACGAACAAATGAAATTTGTAAAAAGTATGGCTGCTTGGTAGGACTGGACTCGGTGGCTGCATGGAAGCAAGTAAGGTGAGATGGAAGGTTAGGGCTAGGAAGAAACCTCCACCTTGTGAGACAAACTTCAGCAGTAGCCTAGGGAAGTCCTCATAGACTAAGGACCCCAAAGCCTGCCACTTCCCAGTCTGCAGGCAAAGAGCTGAGGATGGTTCTTGTTGGTGACCTGCTCTCCATTGTGTATTCACAGGCTGCTGAACAGAAAGTTGTGTTTGGGAGCTTTGCTTGCACTGCTGCAAATCAAACTGATGAGTGCCAGAGTTTGTGGTAGGCAAAATATCTTTCTTTGGGTGAGAGCCACTGCCTTAACAGAACTACTAAATATTTCTGTGCTGCAGAGGACATTGCTGAAGAAGGGATCTTTAGAAACTGTGGTGTGTGAGAAATCCATTACTTTTCTGGAAAGCAGTGAAATCCTGTCAACGGAAGCACAGCATAGGTTTGGTAAACAACTTCACAGAAAAGCCATCTTATTGGAATGAATGGGGGCCCTAAATCTGAATCAAACCAGCTCAACCGGAAGAGTAAGGGGATGAACAAAGATGGAGGAGTGAAAAGAGACGATCTTCCACTCCCAGCTAAGAAAGAAAAG
The DNA here is from genome assembly GCF_000708025.1 of Charadrius vociferus. Classification (NCBI taxonomy): domain Eukaryota; kingdom Metazoa; phylum Chordata; class Aves; order Charadriiformes; family Charadriidae; genus Charadrius; species Charadrius vociferus. Next base: position 671,547 of record NW_009648960.1, read on the forward strand.
GATGTGATGAGATTTTTGCACTGTTTCTTAAGTTACATTCTGTTCTCTGGTTCACTGTTACTGCTCTCCCCCTTTCCAAACGTATTCTTCTAATAACTTAGATCTGTCAAGTGTAATTGAAAAAGAATGATCTTTTACGGTCTGCAACGCAAACCCTTTTGTCTCTGAACATGTAGCATAGACTTATGGCTCTTATGGGCTCAATTTTTATTTTAGTGCACAACCCGCATAAACGTCCAAGTTTTAACTAGGTTCGAACAGTTCTTTAACATCTCCAAATCATGACCAGAACTCGGTGTGAGTCTGTGTGATTGGCAGTCTCTGCTCAGCCCTGAATGCTGTGGCACCTCAATTCTGACCTACAAAATAAATTCCTTGTCTGGGAGATGACCCTACACTGTGCTTGTCTCATCGGCTGCTTCCCCCCCCTCCTCATTTCAGGAGCATCACCATTTGTTTCTTAAGTGTTTTCTCTCTATTACACATTGCTCAGGGATGGTTATAGTTAAGGCTAAATATGGCTGTTGATTTATGAGAACACATCATTGATTTAAACATTTTGTCTGGTAATAGACTCAACAAGTTACTACCTACTCTGTTCTCTGGCATGATTTTACATGTGTTATTCTTTCTTTTTGGCCATGGCTTCTCTAGCTAATTGCATAAAAGGCCTTGTCAGGAAAAATAAAAAATTGTTCTTTGGAGGAAAAAGAGGATTTAACTCTTTCCAGGGTAAGAAAGGATGTGGGCTATATGCAGAAGACAAGGCATGAATGATGGCTGTATGCTCTAGGCGGAGGGTCAGCAGAGTGTTCTGCGCAGAAAAGGAACGAAACCAAAAGGCGGGGGGAACCCTTTAAAGAAATAAACCCCTTGTTTTGTAGTTCTTGCCTATTTCTGTAATCCCACCTGATATGGGTTCTCTCAAACTACTTAAATAGCAGTGTTGGTTTATTTGAGGTGTCTTTGCTACAGCATTTTCTTTCCTTTTATGTGTGTGCATTCTTTAGCTCTTTGAAAATCACTTCCAGAAAAAATAACCCACGCAAATACAGAATTACTTATAATGCAAGATTAATTTCCTCAGGCTTCTTGTCATCTTTAATGGGTTTGGACACAACCATATTAAAACTTATGTTTTATCTAATGTCCTGATCCTCCAAGTGTTTGCTTGTATGTGTGATCGTTATGCATGGAAGTAATTCAGCGGAGTGACTTGCAGGGAGAAGTGTTTGGAGGATTGGAAACTCTATTGTTCTGGATAAATACTCGGCTTTGAAAATTTAAGATCAAGTGCTGTGAAGCCAACAGTGTGCAAGAAGAAACATTCCCATGGAGGAATGAGGGTGAAAGGTTTGTGGGGAAAGGTGATATCCTTTATTACAGTAACTATCATAATTAGAAACAATAGACGGTCTTTTGGGTACCCAATGCCTGCCTTAGATCTGAAATGGTGGAAGTGAGCTTCAAAGCCAAGTAATAGTTGGGAACAGTTGTTGGAGGGGACAGACCTGAATGTGGTAATTCTCTCTGATAGTTTTATTACATGTAGTATTATTAGCCAGGAAAGGTAGACCTTTGGCTGACCCAGTACAGTTGTTCTTAAGCTTCTTGAGTTCTTACAGTGAAATAGTCTGTTCTGCTCTGTCATAAAGTTATTTTACCTTTTCAAGGATCCTCCTGGTCTTTTAAGGATAGCAAAACAGGTAATTAATGTATTGGGAAAAAGTAAATCTCTGTTCCCCTTCAGACAGACTTGGGCATGAGCTTTCTCTGCCAGGACTCCTGGTTATCCTGCTTCCTGCTGTAAACCATTGGGGAAAAGGAGGGAAAGGATTTTTTGACGTATTGGTACCTTCAAAATTCTGACAAATTATTCGTGGTTTAAAATGGCAGTAGGTTTTTCTCCTTGAATTGAATCAGAGACATGGGAAGGTAGCACTGCAAATTACTGTTAAGTTTTTGAAGGAAAATCAAAGTCAATATGGGCATGAATAATGCCAAGGAGAAACAAAAAGATTTATTTTACAGTTCCAATATTAGCTTAACTTAAAAAATAAAAAAAAAAGGAAAAACCAGAACAAAAATTTGGTAATATCAACATTCACAAGATGTTCTTGGTGCTCCAATTTTGCATGTCCCTCCCTACCCACAAAAATATTGCCAAAAGTTTTCTCAGAGCTCAAACTTGAATTAACTGGGGATTGGGAGAAATCACATCCTGACCTACGTAACTGAACTCCTTTGCAAGAGCTAATTACATCCAACCCATACTGAAAGCTTAGACAAACCTAGAGAAGATGAGTATTAAATTTACCCAGCATGGCACAGAAATAGAAATAAGCTTAAAGGGACTGGAAAGCAGATTCCTATAAGGGTGTTTAGGGTTTTTTGCCTCGACTCCTGCAATGCAGAACAGTCTTGGGCAGAGCTGCTGGTAAGCCTGGCATGAGACTCTCTGCAGTAACAGTGAAGGCATCTCCTGGTGGACCCAGGGACACCTGGATGTCCCATCCCTGCCCTTGGCAGGAATGGTTTCTGAGCTAGCAGCAGGGCACATGGTGTCACACAGCACTCTCTAGTCTGCAGTAACTGCCTACGAGTAACTTCCTTATTAGCCAGGAATTCATCAAATTGACTGTACATACTTGTCCTGGGGTAAAATCTTACTTATCAGAAATGGGCCCAAGAGAACCAGAAATCCTTCCCTTTTTGCTTCTCTGAGAGCTACAGAGCAGATACTGACCTCCAACACTGCACCCGTGTTTTGTTTTCTAGGTCTATACTCTCCGTGCCTGTCCTTTTCTTTTGGACTTGTTCATCATCCCATGTTTACTGGAGCCATGAAGCAGGCTACCTTCCTGGAGGGGCTGTTTCAAAAGGTGAAAGGCTGCTCCCCCTCTTTCACAGTCAGACTGTCCCCAGGCTTACTTCAGTGTCAGCTTCCTGTTGACTGTCTACAGCCTTTCGAGGAATGCGATCCTGTCAACCCGGCTGTAAGGAGGGTGGGTTGAGCAATCCTTCCTGCAGAGGAAGAACTCCCCTCAGGGCCCAGCACCGCGGTCTAGGGGACTTGGCTGATGGAGTAATGAGTACTCTGGAGCGCGCAACTCTCATTAAACTCTCATATGTTTTGATTTTCATATATCTTTCCATTCTCTTTAGCGCAAGGTCAACAATACAGAAGCTGGCTCAAAGAAACGCCAGGTCAAATTCCCTTTGCATTTACTGAATTCCTTACCTTTGGTCAGCTTATCCTGCCTTCACAGAATGCCAAATCCTGACTCAAATTGGCAATATTTCCTGTGCTTAGTATTAAACTTAAGAGACTGAAACAATTATGGCCAGTTTTAAGCAAGATTACTTTAACTCAGACTAGAAGCTTTGTGAGAATAGCTTTCCTGCAGAGTCAGCCAGAGGGAATCAACAGTACTTTATTAACACAATATGAATTCTGTAAAGAGGAAAATAAAGCATGGGATTTTATTTTCTTTTTTTTTTTTGTAGCAAGGCCAGCCAAAAGAAATAACTTGCCCTCCAACATCACAAGTTTCTTTGGGATTTGGAGTGAAACAGAGTATAGAGAGCATTTTGTCTTATTGGATTTGTTTATGAGAAATTCGAGAAATCACTTTTGCTTCTTAGAAGTCAAGGTGTTAGTGAAACAAAATGCATCTCTATGGAAGGGAAAGAAGGCTGTAAACCAGCCATGGCTGCTTTAAATTGTTTTGCCGTGGCCCATCACTTTAACCTGAAGATAAAGCTTTGGGGAGGATTAAGAAGTGGTACCCTGGACAGGTTGCCCACCTGGAAAAGTGCCTCTTGCACCCAAGCTCTGTGTCAGCTCTCTCAGGACTTCTACCCTCCTCCTTGTTCTGAAATAGTTTTGCATATGCTGTATTTCTTCTGCCACCACCTGACTGTGAAAGGTACTTGATGTATTTCAAGGGCATTAACGGTATTAGCTGATTAAAAACTCTCTGAAATGACTGCGCTCTCCCTGAACCTATTGCTCATATGCTGGATGGATAGTTGTGTGCATGCATAATAAATTCAACGCACTTGGGGCATGTCAAACTCCCTACATGTGCTATGCAGCGTATGCACCCTTTATATCTGTCCAGAAAATTGGGGACTAAGAGTCTGAAAATGAACAGAGAAGCTTTGTGCTTTGATCTATGCTTATTTAAATACTAGAATAAATACAGCATGGCATGTAAGAGTAATACGTAGCCTTTTGTATTAGTGGTTAAAACAACCCAGCCCACCTGATGTAAGTGTGGTAAATTGATGTGATTTTTATCTGGTTTGTAACTTCTTGCATAACTTCAGTGTGAAGAAGAGATGAGTAAATCTGAGGTGACAGTAAAGGTGGCATCAGGCACATTTCAGCAGCTACATCTCTAAGTCTGTCTGTGTTATATCTATGGTATCAGTGCAGAAATATAGTCCAGTCTGGCATAATTTAAACTTGTCTCATTTTTCACCTCCCTGGATTAAAACGATCATAGAATCATAGAATCGCTAAGGTTGGAAGGGGCCTTTAAGATCATCAAGTCCCACCATCAACCTACCCTGACAAAACCACCTCTAAACCATGTTCCTAAGCACCACATCTACCCTTTTTTAAAACACCTCCATGGATGGAGAATCCACCACCTCCCTGGGCAGCCTATTCCAATGTCTAATAACCCTTTCAGTGAAAAAATGTTTCCTAATATCCAGTCTAAACCTCCCCTGACATAACTTGAATCTATTTCCCCTCATCCTATCACTTTTCACCAGGGAGAAGAGGTCAGCCCCCACCTCTCTACTACCTCCTTTCAGGTAGTTGCAGAGGGTGATAAGGACTCCCCTCAGCCTCCTCTTCTCCAGGCTAAACAACCCCAGTTCCCTCAGTCGTTCCTCATAAGGCTTGTCCTCCAGACCCCTCACCAGCTTTGTAGCCCTTCTCTGGACATGCTCCAGCACCTCTATGTCCTTTTTGTACTGAGGGGCCCAAAACTGAACACAGTACTCGAGGTGGGGCCTCACCAGTGCCGAGTACAGGGGGAAATGATCTGTATGTGCATACTGGAATGATCTGTATGTGCATACTGTCCTCTTTAACCACTATATCATGGCTGTCCCATTCATGGATCATTGTCCCTCTGACCTGCTGCTTGCCCATGATTTGACTTTAAGCGTTTGTAAAGGACAATGTGTAATCAGCATCTGTCAGGCATCACATTACTGCTTGGGAGAGTGGCTTGCTACTTCACTTAAGACTGATATCGTAGTGCTGTGCTAATGGCACTACTTGTAGCTAAGACTGCACTTCCTTGAAAAGCACTTGTGATGAGGAAGAAAAACTTCGGGGACGGGGGGAATGAGAAGCACGTAGTAAGTTCCTAAGTTTTAAAGAGGCAACTAAATATGCTATTTCACTGCTACTAACATTCTTGTCCCATTCAAGAGATCTGGTTCTCTGTGGTTTGCATGAGTGTTCAAATGAACTATTTAATGATAAATCTGAGGCAATTTCATGCATATGAAAGCAGTCACAGTGCTTGATTTTTCAATGTTCATCCCAACTGGCTTGTGCAGCCCTATTTGAATAAATCACAATCAGCTGTACACAGAGTGTAAAACCAGGAAAAAACTGGGACTCATATTGAAGAATAGTGCAGACAATCTGTATATAAAGTTAGAGATGGTTACAGACTCCTGGTCAGTGCTAATAACCAAATAGCTCAGTAGCAAGAAAAATAATCTAAAGTCTAAATAATTTAGACTTTGGCAATTTTAAAAAGTGTGAGAAAAGACAAGGAGAAACACTTCAGATGAGCTCAATTAGAAGCTAGTCTCAGGCTGGTATTAAGAGCATCCATTTATCAACAATGTTAATTGAAAAACGCAGTCATATCTGCAGTCCAAGAAACACATTGTAATGCCTTGAGATGCCAGGTTCATAACTCTCACCTTTTAGTTTTGTGAAAAAAAAATTGGAGGGCTGTATTTTTGTACCTGTTTGGTGTATCTCTCTTGTGTATATTCTATAGTCTACTAAAAATTGACTGAAAACTTGGACAATCTTAGAGACTGATAAAGAATCAAATGCCTTTTGAAGAACTTTGGCATTGCCTCTCTAAATGACTAAATTCTTCCTCATATGCTACTCCCTGGGATGCACTCAAATTTAATCAATTATAAGCACAAAATGGAGGAGTTTTAATTATTGTTTGTTTACATGATGGCTTAATAATGTGCTTTTTGAGCATTTCTTTGCTAGATGAGGCCAGTGCTGCAGAGAGTTGCTGTACATGTGGCAGAAGAGGCGGACATCTGGCTGGAGAACCAGGGACAGGCACGTGGATGTCCCCTGGGAATGTGGAACTGGACCTGCAGCCCAGTCTTGGTAGAAGCAAAGTGCCCAAACATTGATGATTTCCTTCTACCAAAGTGGCGTAACAGGTAAATTAGTGTGGGAAGCGCAATTTGAAGGTTGAGACTTGAAGGGCAGGTTTACTCACTTGCTAAATCTTAGGGTTCTTTTGTATTTTTTTCGTTAATGGAGATACAAATGTATTGCTTCGTGAGCCTATATAGAGGATCAGTTGTCTGGAATGGCCTTATTATAGGATAGCAGAGTCCCCCAGGGCAAAGAATGTAAAGATTAGGTTTGGACAAGAATGAAATATAGGCACGTACGCGGGAGAGGCTGCAATTAACTGCTCCCACCTTTGCTCCCACTAGTTCCCAGGCCTCCTGCAATTGCAAACCTTGCAATACATAAAGAATAAACCCATGCATTACATATGATTTCCCAGAAGAGAATGAAGGTGAAATGGTATTTTGGGCATAGCGCTACCCCCTCTGCAGCAGCTATCAGAACTGAGCCAATGATGGGAAGCACATGTATGCAATATGAAAGATGGCAGAGCTCCGGCTCTGGAATTTGCTCCCTTGGAGCAATTGTATTTTGACTTGGAATACTTTGAGGACCCCTGCAGCTACACAGACTGCAGCCTTTAACTTATGGCCACGCTTTAAACCATTAGCTTCAAAATTAGTTGCTGAACTAGACGCTTTCCAGAAAAATCTGCAGGAAAGAGCCAGTCTCCCCGTGTGACACAGAATACAAAACAAGAGAGCAAACTTCCTTTACAAGTCACCAAAGGATTACTGCATCAGTAAGATGCTCTAAAAAGAGAGAGGGGAGTATTTGAATGGATTTTAGTTAAGGGTAATGCAGTTTTCTGGTATTACATAAATATCTCAGTAAATACGGAACTAGGTCTTTTATGGTTCTACACTTTTTGCCCAAGTCAAACAATATTGTATTTGGTACGGTATCTTACTGAATGGTACTATGTCAATATAGTTATTTTGAGAGCTAGCAACGCCCCTTATATGCATTGTTAAATCTCTCTTATTCAACCAAGGATGGTAACTCTTAATACTGCTTTTGCATAAGTCCTAAGGATGCCTGACACAGCAGACAAAACATAGCTAGTTTGTGATGCTATTAGCTGGGTGTGTTTAAAGTAAATTACTATAAATAATTAGATTTCCTGTTCTATCTGCACAGGACTGAAATGCAGCATGACTTAAAAGCCCTGGACTCTGACCTGGATAATAAAAACAACCTGCTTGATGGAGTCTAATCTCCCCTGCGCTGCAATTCTCAGTAAAACTGAAACATATTGACTCTGGAAGGAGTGGATGAGACTCAGATTTCAGGCAAGTTCTTGTTCTGCCCACCGAAATACTACCTTCAAACCTTTTTCAGTGTTAAGTCAAGATTCAATCCCACATAGGATTTGGATGGACCAACTTCAACGCTAACTTTGCATTGGGAGGAGTTTAACTAGATGCTTGCCAAACCATGCAGTGCACTGCCCACTTAGCAAAGGGATAGTTTGGTGCTCTCAAGGGAAATAATCAGCTCAGTGGAAAAAAGATGCCTTGCCTCATGTGTCTTCGACATGCTTGCCAACCCTGGGATTGCAGTCAGTGTACTGCTGTCACCAGGAGCCTGCACCAGCTAGTCCACTATGGAGATCCAGAGGCTGATGGGATAACCTGCTTCTGCTGCCTGTGTCCTTCTTCCCCCTCAATTCCTCGTCATTTCTGCTTACCCCTACTGGAATTTTACTTATGCCCCATATTGAAGGTCATAAATTCATTCTATTTACATGTTTCTGGATGTTTTATTAAACACCTGAGAGCACAGCTTCAGTGAAAGCAGGTTCTTAACCTTAGTGGTACCTTATGGCAACTGAGCCTAATTGTGTATTTGATATTTGACTCCAAAAGAGATGAGCTGTTTTGTCCAAGGTACAGGTGAGGCAGGGCAAGGAGAAAGGAGACTGGAGGGGAAGTGCTCTCAGTGGTGTGGTAGATACTACACCTTTTCCCAGTTTAAACCTGGATTGTCTACGCTAGATGAGGCAAGTCTCCTGAGTGTGGAGTTCACTTGAAATTCAGCACTTCAGTAACTTGTCAAAAGTTTGTCAAATAAACATGTCAGCATGTTGAAGCCACAATGCCCTGAATCAGCCTTATACTCCATCAGACGCTCTGCTGCTACAGTCCCCAGTATGTAAACTCCAAAAAACCCACTGCCAGTGAAAACAGTGAAACAATTGTATTTCAGAATCAAATATATCCCTCTTTTCTCTTGTGAGAAAGAATAACAGACTGTCATTCACGACCACACTCCCAGCCATAACTTGCATGCCTTCATCATCTCTGTAGTCAAATCTGACTTCCTCACAATCAAGTCTTTTTTTTTTTAATATATATCCACCTGAGCTTGCTTGCTGGCATACCTGTTTGAGGACTGTTCTTTTGTCTTTGCATTGGACACACTTAATATTTTCTCTTAGTCTTTGGTTCTAACTGTCCCAATTTTTCAAATTGGTAACTTACAGGAGTTTTTTTCCCAGTTATATGCCTCTTTCGTCCCTCTTCTGATTCCACCTCTCCAGCTCCTCGTGACTGTTTCCGCTACCCCTTTGCTCTGCTTATGTCAGTCCATGCCATGTTTCTTTTTTCCCCACTTGCCTCCTTTATTCTTTGCATTCTACAGAGCCAAGGCTGAAAATGTCTTTTCTACCTCCTCTGCTTGCTTCTCCAAAGAGATCATTCTGTGGAGCAAGGGCTGTAGCTTGGGAGCCACTGCTCTGTGCTTCATATTCGTTTTATTCTCCTTACTTCTAAGCTTTTCCTTAGTCTTTCTCTTCCCAGAATATCCCTCAAACACCTCTCCTCTGCCAGCCAATGGCTCTTTCACTGCCTCTCTGTCCTTCCACCAGGCACCAGTGGGACTCCTGATTCTTTTTTCTCTGCCTGTTTCTTGTTCCTGTCTCCCAGCACATTTTCATTCACTTTGCTGTTGGAAATGGGGAAGTGGGGAAAATTGGTTCTTCCACCTGCTCTGTATTAACTTGTTGGAGAAGATACTTCTCCCTATCAGAGTGGAGAGAAATTAAAAAAAAAAAAAAAAAGCTGGGCTGGGTCTCTTCCTCTTCCCCTTGGGATTCATTCCCTTCTTCCTTTCTTATCGATTAGGACTATGCTATGCTGCTCAAACCAAGAATAGATCAGATGGCAGAGTGGACCCCACTGGGCAAGGTACCTATCAAGCTGGATTACTGGAACAGAAACCAGCTCTGCAGTAAAAATCAAGCCCTAGTGTTAAACACTCCATTTGTCCATTCCGTCTTCAGAAATCCTGTCTGCTGCATTAGGACTCTGCTTGAGAAAGGAATAAAGTAATTGCTGTGTGGGAGAACTGCAACCTAACACATGTATTGAATAGGGCACACTACTGCAGCATTTTCCAGAAAAAGCCCAATTCAGTCTTTAAAACATGTAGAGCTGTATTATAATAAGCTGCTGGCAAGTGTGAGTCCCTGAATGTAATTGATGTTTGTGTCTGTGTGAGTATCTATGACAACAAATAAATCTAATGTTTGGGAAGTGTCCTTGAAAGAATATCAGTGGGGGGGTTTGTTGCATTATGTTGGTAACACTTAGCATTTTCAGACTTTTAATTCCTAAGTATTACTATAGATGGGTATGAGTACTTTAGGAAAATGAACTAATTAGTTACAAGATTTTTTTTCTTGTTTGCAAATAGGACCAACTCAGAGTAATGCTATTTACTTTAGCTGATTCCAGACTTCTAGGCATATAAAGGAGTGAATATTTTTAGGAGCTTTAATGCTAAGCTGGAGGCTTAGAATCAAGGTCAATGGACTGTGGGTCACTTTCAGCCATTTCAGGAAGGTAGAAAAGGGGATCTAACCTAAATTTGTCAGTGTTATTCTGTAGTGCTACAAATCAAAAAGTAGAAAGCAAATGAAGTCAGTAAGTCATCCTACAGAATAGTGTTCCGGATGAGTATGTCTGTAAGAATAGGGCTAGAAATGACTAGCAGGATGGGACAGAGCAACTTGCTTGTACTAAGACAAAGTCCTCTAATTTTTCCTTGTTGAACAGCAGCTGTACCACTAAATACACACACTGGGGCTTATTATGGTTGGATTCAATCTTAAAGGTCTTTTCCAACCTAAATGATTCTATGATTGCTTTGGCCTTGCTCATTGTATCCATTTTACTCCTATGTTATATCATGCTCTTAAGAATAAGAGAGAATAAAGAGGTGTCCTGTTTGTAAGTGCAGAACTACACCTGTGGCTGTCTCCACACCATACTGCCTTACTTGCTGAAACTGGGTCTGCAATGGGGGGGACATGGATCCCAATAAAATATTTGGAAAAGTTACGTACCAAAAATGGCACTCAGAAAGCCCAGTCACTGGCAGCACTGGGTGGGTGAAGGTGGTGCAAGACCTGCTTGCTCTCACCTATCGTGGTCTTATCTGGGGCATGGGGGATGTCTCTCATGTGGGCTCATGTATCTGCTTGCTGTTGTTCCTCTTGCATTCTAACCTCTGATGATTAACCTTATCCTGGCTCTTGTCTTGCATGGACAGCTGTGCACACTCTGCAGTGCACTGGGCAGGGATTGATAGCACCAAAACAGCTTTACTAATTTTCCATTTCTGGTTTCAGCACTTCCCCGGTGTCACTGCTTGACACTATCCATTACAAAGGTCTGTTTCTCAGTTGATCATGGGTTTGTCGAGGTATTAACTATTTGAGCTGAAAGTTTGGATGTTCGGTATTCAACTTAGGATATATAGGTTTGAAAATAATGGCCCATGTGATTCAGGTTTTTCCAAGATTGAGACTAGTTAAAGACATAATTTTGCTCATGCTAAATAAATCAGAATGTCTAATTGGATCCACCCTTTTGCTCCCAAGATTTAGAATAAGGAGTACCGACTTGTCTTTGGTCCATGGTCACCAGAGTGGTTAGAGCTTTACATTTGAAAACTGCAGAGACAGAAACTGGGACTGTGAAATAGGGTGGGGAAAAGTTTAAGTCTTTCTGGAAAAAGTGATTTAGAAGCAAGCAGGCTGAGGAGAAAAGTGGAGGAGGAGAGACTGGTCTGAAGAAAAACTATACTCATTATGGCTTTGCTAATGTGTGACTGTTCAGATCTGAATGAGCTTTTAATGTCGCTAATGCATAATCTGTATGCAAGCATGGCAAAAGGTGTGCAATGCAAATCATGCCTAATGAAAAGATGAATATGTGCTTGCAGATACTTGAAGTTCTGAACATTCCTACAAGATGCTGAGGAAAAGCCCCATCACAGGCAGAAAGCCTATGATTGAACCTTTCAGCAGAAAAGCCCAAAGCGCTTGTTAGTTTTCCCTGATCTTGCACTGGTGGTGAACTGTTTGGAAAGCAAGTCCTTGGGGAGCAAGAGTATGTGCTTCTGCCTGTCTGTAACACCCTTGAAAAAGCCCTGATATTGATACACTTGATCAGATACAACAGTGAACCATGAACCCCCCTGGAAGTTGATGGGAGTCTGCTTAGAATAAGGACTTAGCTGTGTTAAATAGTATCGGGATCTGACCCTATTTTCAGTAACAGGAAGTCAGTAAGCAAACTATCAGGGAAACAAAGATCATTCCCAGAAGGACATGGACAGGGCTGAGGTACTCAATGACTTTTTTTTGCCTCAGCCTTCACTGGCAATGGTTCTAGCCACACTGTCCAAGTTGCAGGAGGCAAAGGCAGGGACTGGGAGAATGAAGAACTGCCCACTGTCGGAGAAGATCAAGTTCACGACCATCTAAGGAACCTGAAGGTGTATGAATCCATGGGACCTGATGAGATGCATCTATGGCTTGTGAGGGAACCGGTGGATGAAGTTGCTAAGCTACTATCCATCATATTTGAGAAGTTGTGGCAGTTTGGTGAAGTTCCCGCTGACTGGAAAAGGGGAAACGTAACCTCTGTTTTTAAAGGGGGAAAAAAGGAAGATCCAGGGAACTACAGGCCAGTCAGTCTCACCCCTGTGCCCGGCAAGATCATGGAGCAGATCCTCCTGGAAACTCTGCTAAATATGGAAAATAAGGAGGTGATTGGTGACAGCCAACATGGCTTCACTAAGGGCAAATCATGCCTTACAAATTTGGTGGCCTTCTATGATGGGGTTACAGTATTCGTGGATAAGGGAAGAGCAACTGATGTCTTCCACCTGGACTTGTGCAAAGCATTTGACACTGTCCTACATGACATTGTTGTCTCTAAAGTGGAGAGACATGGATTTGATGGACGCACAACTCAGTGGGTAAGGAACTGGCTGGATGGTCACACTCAAAGAGTTGTGGTCAACAGCTCCATGTCCAAGTTGTGACCAGTGGTGTTCCTCAGCAGTCGTTATTGGGACCCGTGCTGTTTAACATCTTCATTGGCAATGTGTACAGTGGGATTGAGTGCACCCTCAGCAAGTTTGCCACTGACACTAAGCTGTGTGGTAAGGTAGACATACTGTAGGGGAGGGATGCCATACAGAGGGACCTGGACAGGCTGGAGAGGTGGGCCGATGCCAATCTCATGAAGTTCAACAAGGCCAAGTGCAAGGTCCTACACCTGAGTCGGGCCAATCCCAAGCACAAATACAGGCTGGGCAGAGAATGGATTGAGGGCAGCCCTGAGGAGAAGGATCTGGGGGTGTTGGTTGATGGGAAGCTCAACGTGAGCTGGCAATGTATACTTACAGCCCAAAAAGCTGACCATATCCCAGGCGACATCAAAAGAAGCATGGCCAGCAGTCTGAGGGAGGTGATTCTGCCCCTCTACTCTGCTCTGGAGAGACCCCACCTGGAGTGCTGCATCCACCTCTGGAGCCCCCAACATAAGAAGGACATGGACCTGTTGGACCGAGTCCAGAGGAGGGCCATGAAGACGACCAGAGGGGTGGAGCACATCTCCTATGAAGACAGGCTGAGGGAGTTGGGGTTGTTCAGCCTGGAGAAGAGAAGGCTCTGGGAAGACCTTATAGCAGCTTTCCAGTACTTAAAGAGGGCCTACAGGAAAGACGGGGAGGGACTCTTTATCAGGGAGTATATTGATAGGACAAGGGGTAACGGTTTTAAACTGAAAGAAGGTAGATTTATGTTAGCTATTAGGAAGAAATTCTTTACTGTGAGGGTGGTGAGGTGCTGGAACAGGTTGCCCAGGGAAGTTGTGGATATCTGAATGTCTACCTGGAAGTGAATAGTAGTGTTTGGAAAGCTGGTGAAGATGTGCTTATGTGCAGCATTCACAATGAAATCATAGTTCACAGGGATGACTTATGTTGAAAACCCCTTGGCAATCTTGATTTGCACCTGAGATATTTTAAGAAGAACTTTCTTATTCTGTAATTATTTCAAACTTCTGATAGTTCAGTGAGCAAAATTAAGGATCATCAGCAGAGTCCTTTGCATATGTTTTTAATCACAGTATAGAGGTGGCAATCATAAACTGAAGTGTAAATTCAAGGATTACAAAACTGGAAAGGCAACACATTTCAGAGCTTGTGGTGATTTAGAAAGCAGAACTAGTGATGTTATCAATGCCTCTCTGGAGGCCTGACACCAGGGTTCAACTGGTCTTACTGTTTCAGATACCTGCTACCAAGATTTATCTGTGTTTCACCAAGTATGAGAAATATATGAATACAGGGGTTTCCGGCTGATCCCCCCGAAAGCCATCAAGCCACCTCCATTAATGTCAACACACTCATAAATTTTGAGCATGCACTGAAGTAGGCAACTTCTGGTACTGCACAGAAGCTTCCAGAGGTGTCCCCTATCTCCTGTAAATCCACGGACACCCAATAAAGTAGATTAACTGCAGATGTACTTAATAACAGTTGTCCCTCCTTTGGAATTAGAGGGGTTCACTCTTTTGAAAGAGGACAATGTGGTGTTCCTATAATCAAGAAAGGAGAACTGAAAGTTTGTGGGTTTTTTAAATGGCTGTCAAAGCTAGATAGTTGATTCCAATCAAAGGGAAAACAGGTTGCAGAACTGTGGGCTCCACTTTTCCCCACCATACACAAACAATCCTCTTGGCTATGATAACTTATTTTCCCTCTGTTCAAAGAAATCCACTGGGCTGTTTGCTCTGGTACTCCTCCGGTAAGCCAGTGATGCATTTGCATTCCATTCCCTTGCTCCCTCCAGCCCTAAAGATGTCTGCCAAAATTAGTCAATAGATAACTACTCAGTGGAAGCTTTAAGAATGTGTGAGGAAAGGCTTGAACATTATCCGTTAATGTTTACAGCTCCTAATTATGTTAATTAATCAGTCTTAGAGGTTGTCTCACCCGGGAGCCCAAAGGCAGGATTTTAGTTCCCACAGATGTACTTTAAACTAACCGTCTCAGACTCAGTGGCATGGCTGCTTGCAGGGAGGAGCTCAGCATGGTCTAGCTGCCAGACTATTTATGCAGGACCCAGGACAGGTTTTGCTGTCAGAGCTATGTGCTGTCATGGATGTGTTGTTCCTGTTGGATTTTGAAGCTAGCTTTGCCTGTCTACACAAGGTACAGTCAAATATGTGGGAACAGGCTGAGCCATGTTCAGGAAAATTCACGTTAAATGTAAGCTGTTTCTGCAGAATGGCCTTTTGGCATGGGAGAAAGGCATTCAGAAAGCACTTTGTACCAGCACTACTTGTTATGATCCAGAGATCACTGCCTATGCAACATCTGAAGTTGTTAGCTCTGTCAAAAAAACAGAGGTGAAACTATTGATAGAGAAAACAGACATTGTCTCTTCTATCCCTTTCTTGGAGGCTTTGTAAAAGACGGGTCTTGTCCCAATGTGAAATATGCAAACTATTCTGTATCAGTTGATATAGAGACCAATGGGATATCTCCTTTGTGGAAGAGATATTTTGTCTTTGTCTCTTTTTAAAAATAAAAAATAATAAAAAAAATAAAATCAGCTTTTCCTGAGCTTGCTTTCTTGTTTACAGCAGGCCTGATGAAAGAACAACATAGAAGTTTTATTAATTAGCCAACATTCAGCAAAGGTGCACACTTACTGTACCTACTAATACTTCTGTAGTTTTTCAGGAAGACAAAGTATCTGGGTAGAGGAGGACACCAAAGCACGTGCCATCCTCTTTAAGAGCTTCATCTCCAAAATTCAGAGCTTATCTTCACTCTCCCAAGGAAAATGACAAGACTCAGAATATATCCAGTGCAGCCTGTCTGCAGAGTGATTCAGAAGAAGCTTCTACTGGTTTTGAGCTACTTCCTAAAGAATTCAGTTTGTGTAGGCTTTCAGTGCACAAAATACAAGAGGGCAGAAGACATATTCAACTACAGTGAACAGGTAAGGGCAGGAGAAAACTGTGGTATAGATACAGACATCTTTATAATTTAGTTCATTTCCTCCTTATCTGGTGGAATTAGCAGATAACCCCTTATTTATCCCCACTTGCAGAATATCCTGATTTTTACGTTGAGCTCACAGGTGCTTCTGGCTGGTAATTTTTGCTCCCGAGTGGAATGTCGCATACAAGTGGCTTGTGAGTGTGTGACAATCCTTAATGATGACAGGGAAAACAAGTAATGACAATATGGATTAGGTGAAAGACAGTGGTTCATCATGCATCTGCGAATGGCTTCTGTGGGCATTAACTCATGTCTGTGCTGAATATAAAGTACCACATACCAGAGAGGCATTTTTTGGTAGGCTTCTACAGGAGAAATGCCCTTGCACGGGTGGCAGGGAAGAAGGGAACACATTTTCCAGAGTAACAGCGAATTGTATGGAAAGAGGACTGTGATCAAGGGGCTGGTGATGTCTCTGGTTCGTTGTGTTCCAAAGATTTCCAGACTGGAGCTTTCTCTTAAAGAGAACTGTCTGCCATAGATGTTCATTGCACTAAAACTGGTTATTAAGCAATTTTCCTATCAGCTGTTTTGGGAGCTGTTGCCATATTGTGTAGAGATTGCAGTCCATACTCCTTGGTTACTTGGAAAACACTTCTGGCAGGTTGAGGGCATGTATGACAAGTGAGATGGCACTGAAAAAAACCACAAGTCTGGATGGACTTAGAGCAACAATTCCTTCGAACCAGAGCTGAGGCAGTACAGGGAGGGGGTGCAACTGCTTGGCACTGCCAAGGTATCATCTGTCTCTGTCCTGTTGGCAAGACTTCAGTTGCTGATGGATTGCCTGGCAGCTTTCACACATGCTAACATTAACTTCATGAAAAGCAGTGTGTACAGAGTGTGAAATGTAATACGGGCAGTGCCTGACACAAATGAATACTTCCCCTATTCTGTGGAGTTTCACTGCAAAACCTCTCTCTCCATTCATCTTCCTCCTGCCTCCTCCTTCCCCACCCCCTGCTACCTAGGGAGCCCCGTGAACAGGCATATTGGCAGTAAACTCAGCCCAACAAAACAGTCTTGTGAAAAAGGGAAATATAACACTATCACTTCCTATTTCTTTCTCCTTTCCTCTGCATCAAAGCCTGGGCTGGCTGTCAGGAATGTTCAAAATGAATAAATAAAGTGCAGGAACCCCCTGCTTCAGAAGGAGTCTCATTCGCTCACCATGAAGCTTGGCCAATTCTTTTTCTGACAGTACTCAAGTCAGCAGGCAGAGCAAGAAGATCATTCAAAGCTAATCAGTAAAGTGTAAACCTATTATGAAAGCACATTTACCCCTCGCTTCCTCCTCCCTCCAGAAAACCAATCCCCAGATCTGTGGGAATAACACATAACGTACATAAAAGTTGCTATTACTTAGATCCCCTGTTATTAGGTCAGCAATGCCACTGATGAAATGCTCCCCAGAGCACTGAGCAGCAGCATATAAATCCTCCAAGAAATTCACAGCATAATTTGTTACAGCTAGAGGGCATAAGATACATTACAGTAAAGCCTGTGTATTAGACTCTCCCCTGTGATTCTTGAGGCTATCTCTGGTAATAAAAACCTCATCTTGATTTCTTATCCTTTGTATTGATTTCTGCCAGAGAAGACTTTTCTTAGACAAAGATACTACTATATTTTTCTGTATAATAAGTGATCCTTCTCCTCTCTTTTCCCCACCCCTTTTTAAAATTTATTTTAAGGATGATTCCGAGGAAGACTTGTAATTTGGGAACTCTGGGTATGTACAGTGGGTAAAGAGTGGAGAAGATGGCGATGACAATTTTTGCATGTGCAGTGCAAAACCCTAAATGTGAAATCAGAGAAAAAATGTTTCTGGTCTGGAATAGTACAGGAAATTGAAACTAAGCCCCCAGCTATGCAATTGCTGTATTTTAATATGAAACTCCGTCCTTAATGTAATAGATGGAATCCATGGGAGTCACACGATTAAAATCCAGACTCAGATGTACATAATCATAGCAACTGTTAATTTTAGAACATTTGTACTCCTGCTCTATGAATCATATAGCTACCTTGAAATAAAGGGACGCTTGTAGGTATACAGCATGATGCTTTTTTAAAAAAGCTTTCAAAAAAAATTACCTTTCTTTTCTAGTGTGGTGCACAGGGACAAGGCCAAACAGAAATCTAGAAAGCTTTATGTGAATAATTTGCAAGTCAAATAAGAAGAGCTCCAAAGAAGTCAATGCAGATAAACAGAACAATGGATGGTAATGCTGTGAAATGCAGAGTGTTGTATCAAAAATATTTTATCTTCTCTGCAGTGGGATTACTATAAGCAACTGGTACGTTTTCATTTCATCTGTTCCTTTGGGTTTTGTTTTATTTTGCCTTTTTACAAACCATCTTGATAAGAAGCTGTCTTGGGTTTTGAAATGACTGAAGCCATGCCTATCCCCTTGTGCAAAGAAAGTGGTAAATATTTATAGCAGTTCCTACAAGTGGAGAAATTTAATACATGCTCATTGCTTTTGTAATCTAATAGCAGCTATGCTGAAAGACAATACCTGCTAATTGTATTTCCTATCACATCCTTTTCCAACAGAAGGATAAAATATGGAAGTTTGGGTTTATTTTTTTAGTATATACAGCAAAATTTATTCAAAAGAATCTTTGTTCCCCTTTAGCTATCTGTTTATTTAATAGACTATGGAAAATAGTAAACTCTGTCAAAAAGCCTAGTTAAAGAGTAATTTATAAGCTACATTTAGCTGTTGATGTCATAGCCTGGCTTAGTGGAGAGCCCAAATATATCCTGGCGGGTAATAATGTAAACCTTGATAATTCAGAACTAACCACTGTTCAGCAGGCCAGGCAGGAGCAGGACACAACTCCTGCTACTTCCGCAGTGTCTCTGCCGTGCACCACATGGAAAGCTTGGCTCTGCGTGACACACATGCTCCCCATGTGTAGAAACTTGCTGATTTTTTTTTTTAACCTATTTTGGATGCAAGTAAATATGTCTGTGGCAAAAATTATTTGGTCAGTTAAATAGAGGCCTCCTGTGAAGAGCAAGATGGCAAGCAGCGTACTCTGACTCTTCTTGGTCCCATAGATCATTGCATCACTCAGCTAGATTGAAATGAACTGAAACAGTGGATGATGTCCAGCCTTTGCTGAAGCTGATGGTAGCCTTCTCACTGGCTTCACTGGGGGCAGAATTTTATCTACCACTCTGCTAAATCACCATAATAGCTTTTACTGATAATCTGTCTAGTCTTGGCTGAAATGTGCTTTCCTGATTTTTAGAGATGATGCTGGACAGCTAATTTAAAAGAGAGTAACAGAGAGTATGATCAAACACACTGCTCTGCCTGCACCAAGTCTGTCACTGTTCCTCTGCCTTCAGAGGTGACCCCACACTCAGGCACACACGTAACTGCACATGCAGCATTTCTTTAACTCCGCTCTATCAAAACAGTCTGATTTTGCTTAAAACTGCATTTTGGTTAATTTTTCTAAATATCAGATTGTTTCAGAGGAGTGGGCAGAGGAGCAGCTCTGTCAAGTTATTCTACAAGGTTGGAGGGAAGCTGTTTTCTCAGTCTCTCAGCTGCAGCAGAACAGTATGCCTGACTAAAGGCTTGTCTATAAGCACTGGTGTCATTGATTAACTCTGTGTGTGGGTATATCTTAGTCCCATTTAATGCAATCACTTGCTGAGGAAAAGCATACTCATATTGCTATCTGAGATCAGTCAATGCGGTGCTTATATTCAAACATCTGCTTTAATCTTTGTTAATTTTCAAGTCTGGATGAGATTCAGTACTACTGAACCTGACTACACCAGACCAGACAACTTAAAGGTTAGCTAAAGAACTCCTTATAACTTGTTTAATCACATATTTATATGCTGGGATACTGACTATGTCTGCCTATAGCCTTGAACTCTCACTTAAAGTTGGGCCCCTGGGCACATCTGGAATATAAATGGAGCAATGAGGTCCCATTTCACTGGTAAGGGCTACTGAATAAGAAAGCTCAGCATTTACACTCCACCTTACATCTTCAGAGTATTTCATAGACAAATGAGACTGAGATTGCTTATACAATAGGTAGCGAGGGTTTTGATGAACTGCTCATTCAGCCGTTCCTCTCCAACTCCCTTGATCGAACGACGGCTTCGGCTTCCTCCAAATGATCCTTTGGATTGGTCAGGCTCTTGGTTGGCACTGCTGTTAAGTGTCTCCATGGAACGGATTTTACTTTTAATAATATCTCATAACTGTCTTTAAAGAGGTTTATGGCTCAGCTTTACTCTCTAGGAAATGGCATGTTCTCTGCTAATCTCCTGAAGAAACATTGTTATTGGTTCACACAGTATTTCAGCTAGTTCTCCTCAAGCTCTAGAGCCAAGTTAATTGGACGCGATAGATCTATGTTAGAGAATTACTGTTAGATGAGAAAAGGCATAAGTTATTAAGAAAAGGAAATAAGATCATTCTGTACCTCAGAACATGCTGGGAGTTGTGGGGAGCAGCAGGAAATGGTAGCTCCAGAAGTGTGCAGACCTGGCCCTAGGAACAGGGTTGATTTAGGGAATGGGGAAGTGCTTTGTAATAACTGAGGTTTGTAAAACCAGTAGTTCTTTCTAAAGGAGAGCTAGATGGGGTAAAAATATACTAGAGTCTCGAGTGTTTATAAGAGGCAAAAGTACAAGAAAGAAGAGAAACATTGTGGCAGACCTGTGACAGCACTATTCTTATGATTGCTTGCTTTCTTGCTTTGTTTTTTCTTTTTTTTTTTTAACAAACACTACACTGTCATATAGCTACCAAAACCTGATTAAAGTACTCAGGGAATAAATAGAGCAGGATTTCATGTGGATGCGTTTGTGTTTCCAATTGGAAACTGCATGCGGAAGGCAGGTCCAGTACACTGAAAAAAGGCTGAACAACTACTGGACAGGACACTAGTCCACAAGACAAATACAAGCCCTGTAACACCATGGAGCAGCTCAAGACACAAAACCACTGGAAGTATTTTTGCAGAGTAGCTGAAAACTTGCTGCCAAATCCTGGAACTTTTGGGTGCTGCTTCCCAATTTACATGCAAATCCACTGGATGGGGTAAACCCCGGAAAAAAAATACCTATATAATAAAATCAGCCTGTATCCCTTACCACAAGGCTTTAAAGTGTTGCCATTTAAAAATTGCCAGTCTCAAAACTTCTTCAGCTAAAGTAAACTTCCTGAGAGAACTATAGGTGCCAGCACTCAGTTTAAAAACGTGTAAGTATGTGCTTAACTGTACTGAGACGTGAAGTTTTACTGAGATCAGCAGCACTACTTAAGCAAAGTTACATTTGGGGGAGTGTCTTGAAGGTCAGGCCTCAAGTACTTCAGATTCATATTGGCTGCTGGATAATACCAGCAGCAGGCACCTATATTGCAGTACCAGTGATGTGACGTGATTTGCTACAGCAAATAATAATACTTCTATGTCACGGAAGATTGCTTTCTCTCTCTTAAACCTTATGCATTCAGACAGGGGAAAAAAGCCAGTGTTCCTAAACTTTAAGCATGCTTCTTACAATTACAAAGCATGCAATCTGAATGCGTCCCCACTTTAATGTCTGTGGACCTGATTCTGTAGTCAGTTGTTCCAGGTGCACCTCTGATCCCTGCTGGACTGTGCAAGGAGTGATGCACTATTCTGGTTTCCCCAGTTAGGAGTCCTGCTGCTCAGGTATTGAATTCTGGAGCTGGGATCACCACTGTAAAATGGATTTTGCAATCTGTAAGAACTGCAAAATCAGGCTCCTTGGGGCAAATGGACTTATTAAAGTGCAAGTGTTTATCTCTGCTCACCGGCACTCGATGAAACACTGGCTGATCTGATCCTGGAGAGTTTCCTTGATGTTGAACCCCTCTGTTTCTTTCAGCTTGTCCTTGATGAATACCTCCTCATGTCTCGCCTGGCCCTCACCTTGCATGGTATTTACTTGCCCAGCACGCATCTGCGATATACTCATTGCCTTTAAGTGAGAAGGTAGGTTCTGACAACGACAAGAGGAGAAAACAAAAAGGTATGAATTAAAAGAAACTTAATATAAACTGGAATGCCAGGTTGACAGTGAATCCGAGCTTAAGCCTTAACTTATTTGTGGGAAGCCAGGAAAAAACCCGGTGCTCATAAAAAGTGCCTGGATGCACACAATGGTCTATTGTTAGTCTTTCAGCATTAATTAACAACATTGCAATGTACAAAAACAACCCTTCCGGCATGGGATCCTGGGATCTCAATGAGACAGGTGAGAAAGCTGCTGTTCTGCAAATGCCAACTTTATCCATGTCAGAAGGGTGCCAGAGATTTTTTAATTGAATTTTCAAATGTTTGGACTTCCCATTGGTACTTTTTAATTAGCCAGTATTGTTTTTAATTTGTTCACTTAAATTTTTATATGCACTGCTTGGTCAGTGGTTTCCTGGTATTTTGTTGCAGCTGGTCATATTCCTTTAGGAAATCAACTTCCCTTGAGGAACAACAACAACAACAAAAAAAAAAACAAATCCCCAAACAGCATAATAAAAATCATAGCTCCCCAAGTTTCCCATGATTTGATAACCTTGGCAAGACAGACTTCTAAGCCAGTTTTAAGTCTTACAATAATTTCTGCTTTGTGATTGATTTTACATGTGTACTTTGAGAGAGAAAAATGAAAGTCTTTCTGGTATGCAAATACAGAAGCATGAAAAATACCATCTGTGCGGGTGGTCTCAAACTTTGCATTTTTTAGTTTGCAATGGTTGATAAAGTTAAGATGTTCCCAGTGTTTTACGAGCTACTACTACCTTGTAAGTGCTGAGAAAAGTATGTTTAAAAAATTAATGTATAAATTAGCTTCATTTTGCAATTCTAGAACAAAATATTTTCCATATACTTGGGAAGCAGTAATCATGTTATCTGATAGCATATGTCAAATTTAAGAACGGAAAAAAGGAGAAAATTTTATGATCTGTTTTTGTAATATGGTGTGTTGTACTCTTCAAAGTTAGTGACTATCTGACATATAGGTGGCAGCATATGTGAACAAAAGCCTAGGACTGTTGGTTTGCACAAAAAAGACCTATACTATTCTGCTCTGGCCTTCCACCTTCAGAATGTATAGAAATTGTCCTTAAATCAGCACATCTCAGATGAATTTAGTAATACATTCTCCTTGCTCTGGTGATGTATTTTCTAGTGTGCTCCAAGTCTTAATTCCAGAGGTCTCCCACAAAGACAAAAAAGCTTCTATCAAAGGCTTGGCCAGCTTATATTTAAGATCTGTTATTCGGTGTTTTTCCATGCTTCGACCAGGTTCCAAAAATCACTAACAAGTGCCAAGCAAATCTCGTTTCAGAAAGTACACAGCGGGATTGCACACTATCCAAAGTAAGCGCAGAGGCCCTGTTCAGGAAAGTAATTTACTGCCTTGCCTGCATCTGCAATGTGTGACTCGCACTATGCAAAAGGAATTGGTCAAGGCCACCAGTGAGAAAATATTCAGGAGGAAATAAGAAGAGCAGCATGCTTTTGAAAGGTGGCTGTACAGGCTCTCTTCCTGAATATATGACCCAAAATGTTGCGGTTCACCCTGAGATGTTACCTTTGTGCATGCTTCATTTTCCACTGAAGTCAAGTGTTTCCAATCTTCACCTTCACCAGCATCTATTTTTAAGTATGGCACAACTAATATTGATACTATTTATTTGTATTTCACATAGATTTCACTATTGTCTGTCTTCTTAATACTAAATGAACCTCAGAATAGCCAGATGTGACGATGCTTTCTCAGGGCTCATTTGGAAACCACAGGAGGGTCCATGAGGCTTGCTTCCCAGACTGAGATCTAGAAACAAGATCCACTTCCCTCAGGCAGTTTTCCACTTAACTTTTGCTTCACTACAGTAATGCTCAAGGGACTGCTTTTCTGAGAAGTTCCCATCAGAGTACTACTGCCTAGAGGTATCGGTAGGAGGGCTGCTACCTAAGGGATGAGCCAGCTAGAGCTAGCATGACTCTTTCGTGTCTTTGTATACTGCCGTAGCACAGCCTCAGCATACACTGCATTACTCACAGAGGACAATGTACTAGATGTCCTAACTAGACCCTCACTAGGGGAATCTGGGGAAGGGCTGTTTCATTTAGAAATATGTTTTTTAGCATTTCCTGATGAAGATATGTGAGAAGAAAAGGGATAAGGGAAAGCAATCTGGGAGCACAAGGGACTGAACAAGTATTTCCATGAGCAAAGGTAATTGCAGTGAATGCTGATGATGTCTTGCTGGGTGGGCAGAAGGTCCCCCATCCTGTGTCCTTTGGGCAGTGATAGAATCAATATTCAAGCCTCGGTGCAAGGGGGACAAGAGTATCTCCAGCTTTAGTGAGGCTGATCTTCAGCCGTAGGAGAAAGACAGGCTCCTCTACAGCACTCATCTGAATGTTTAAGGGTGAAATGTCATCAGATGGCTCACCAGATAAACCACTTATTGGTGCTGGGAAGGGGCAGTTCCTCCTCCACCCTAACTGCTGGAAGTGTGGTTCCTCCCTCTTCCTGC
Source organism: Charadrius vociferus (assembly GCF_000708025.1). Classification (NCBI taxonomy): domain Eukaryota; kingdom Metazoa; phylum Chordata; class Aves; order Charadriiformes; family Charadriidae; genus Charadrius; species Charadrius vociferus. The sequence continues at coordinate 695,907 of NW_009648960.1, forward strand.
ACAGGCTCTGGCACTCACCTGACCCTGTGGTGAACCAGTAGAGCTCTCTAAGAAGTGGAAAATAATCCTTTGTTATCTCTCCCCACCCCTCTCCCTGCCCAACCTCCTCAGGTTAATTCTGTCTTGGTATAATGAGGTCAATAAGCCAGTCAAGGAGGCAATTGAGGGCCACAGCCATACCAAGGGAAATGGTGGGTGACTGTGAGACCAGAACAAGACTGTGAGAGCAGGATGGCCCAGGCAGCAGCACAGGCAGGAAAGCTCCTCTTTGCCATCTTTGAACCTTGCTTCTGCTCAGCTCCCCCTCTGAACTGCTCTCCAGTGAGTCCTGAGGAAGCCTTTGATGACCAGCTACTCATCATTGTGAATTTGCTATCAGTGTATCTCTCATCAGTACCAAAGCCAGACGAGGTAATAACTGTTTGAACTGGCAAGAATGTGCTCATGTGAGCAAGACCAGAAGCAGGAGATTCTTATCTCTAAGTGAATTAATAGAGACCATATCTACCCTTGAGTCCAGAGTTATGAAACTGGTGTGGACACAGTCCAGGTAGCTCTAAACCAGCTGGCTCAAATGCTGATAGCAACAGGGCTACAGAACATGCTCTGGTCTGCAAAACCCAGCCAAGCCCTGAGTAAATATTTGTGCAGCTACCTTTCTGAGCATCACACCATTATCAATATGTCTGCTGATACTAGTTTATGAGCTGCACTCAAAGCCCTAAGGCTGAAGTATAGACATAACCTTGTAGAACAGCTTATGGAAAGAAGCTCTGTTGTACTTTCCCTTTGTATTTTTTTCACTTTCTTTTCCAAAGACTGTTACTACAAGAAAACAAAAGAAATAGGACCACTTCTAACAATGAGAGTCCAATTATCCAATTATCCACCTTTGATAACCTACTAAAGAAAGGAATGAACGAGAAAGGGAAAGCTGGTAAGACTGTATGCTCATTTGACTGTCTTTTTTTCCAGTCCTATTGATTTCGTTATTAATATTTTCTAAAATAAGGTACATGGAAAAGGTTTTATTTACATTGAAAATGCCATGGCTGATGAGAAATATGCTGTTGCTTGACCGCTTCCATTGCTGGGAAAGTGGAGCTGGCTCACACCTAGACGGCCAGATAAGCTGGGGAGGAGAGTAGGTGTTGGAGAGGAGCCAAAAAGATTGGATGACATAGCAGGTACAAAAAGACACTTGATCTGCGCTGGAGCCAGTGCTGCCAGGCAATCTGTTGCAATGAGTAGCAGAGAGATACGTTAATAACAAGTGACATCCTTTGAAGCTGGTCTAGTGGGGGACAGACAGTTGCCAAACCAGGCGCTCCTTCTGTGGTGAAAAGCTTTGGCATTAACACGCTCCAGCTCAGATGGGTGAGGGAGAGCAGGAAACGAAGAGCAGAGCTGGCTGTGATAAATGAGTCCTGAAGGATTCGTGGCCGACTAATGTGGAACATACGCATCGTGTCCTGTTTATGAGTGAAGACTAGGAGGCCGACACGTGTCAGGCACTGAAGGCTGGCTTCTGTTCTGGGGAGGGGGGAGGAGGCAAGCGCTGAATGATGGTGAGGAAATCATGCCATGGTTATTTAAGTAAAAGAGTACAGGTGAACGTACAACTGGACTGACTTTGCATTCTGTTACTTTGAAATCAATGCAGTTATGTAAAAAAAAAATAAAATTCCAAACACCTGAACTCGAGGAAAATAAGGATGAGTAAACATCAGAAGAACTTATGTGTACACGGGCTAAGTAAAATGAAGACTATCTTAAAACCTGGTTCCCTGGTCCACAAGAATTAATCCAAGTGTTCTAAAGGGTATGAATGATCGAGGAAGGGAATCAATTGGTAAAGCAGAAGTAGGGAATAAGGAGATGAATTAGATAAAAGTGGAGTGTGGAAGTGAATTTAGCAACTTACCCTAAAAATAGACACTTCAGCAGCAGGAGGTGCTGAAGAGGTATAACAAAATGTCCAGATGATGTAATTGTACCATTGTTTTAGCTGTCAGTTCTCTACCATTTGTTGTACGTTTGTGATGCATTTTCATAGAAAATGCTTTCATTCTTTTGTGAAAAAAAAAAAAAAAGACAAACTGAGGAGAAAAAACGGAGTCCTCAGGCACCCAATGGATGGTATGAAGTGTTATATACTACTGCAACACCTTAAAAAAAAAAAAAAAGCTTTGAATAGCATGGGTAATCTGAAATACACAATAGTACTGCTTCTTGCTTTGCAATTTAAGAAAGTCACTATGTTAATTTGCTTTGTTTTGTCCAGTGTTCTTGTCTTAATCACAAAAGTATTTGTCACCCTAAACCCCCACCAGCTTCAAGCCATTCCTAATCCTGCCTTTGCAGTGAGGAGGCAACTGCAAAACCCCGGACCTTATATTCATCTTCTAGCACTCTTGGGTCTTCAGAGACAGAGTCTGTTTGACAGCCCTGGTGGAGTTTGTGTTCTCTTGTCAAGGAGCAGGCTTCAGAAGAAAGTATGTCTGAAAAAGCTTTGGTCATCTGATGATAAAAGAGAAAATAGGTACTGAAATGGTAGAAAGAGTGCCAAGACAGATGAACAGTGTGAGAGGTTGGTTTCAAACAGCTCCAGCA
>NW_009648960.1:698555-699405 GCF_000708025.1 Charadrius vociferus
TTGCGGGTCAACTTTCCACATGTCCACATGCTTGTTCTGGAGCTCAAAAGAGTTACACTGAGACACTATGACTAGTGCTGCTTTTATAGCCCTCTATACTTAATGTGCACGTTAAGGAAGACAAAAGGCAATTTATTTCTAACATCACTTCTCTCAGCGCCGCTAATGTTTCTGCTTCTGAATCAAAGGGAGGCATTCTATAGTAAGACACTAATAAATAGCTTTTCCTTGGGGGAAGAAGCATTTTCCCATCTTTAAGAAATTTCTTTGGCCATGTGAAATTCAAATTTGTTAACTTGCCCTACAAACAGCAACTCATTTAGAAACAAATTACAAATATTAGATGGAGACAGTGAACTTGATAATGCAATGCTGCCACATCAGTTGTAAAATAATGCATCTTAATGAAGGCTTCCCATGTGAATAAACCATTATATTTACAAGCTTTTCACAGTTAATGACCCAGAACTGGATAACGAAACTCACATTTTTAGTGTGGTCCTCTGTCAGCAAAAGTATACATATTAATAATTGATGTTGCTGTAAAAATAGGACACAATATGAAGATTCCTGAGTTTGTGGGAAAATAGGACTACATGGTCCATTAACTTAAAATGCTTATCTAATGTTTGATGGGCTTTGTCTTTAAAATCCTTGTTTAAATTAATAAGGCAAAATGGACATTTGTCTAAAAGAGAATTTTATTCCAACTCATCAGTCAGAAGTATGCTGATGAGAGTGCTGTTTGATTCTTCTGTTCTTTACTCCTCCTCCTCCCCCTGTCCTCCCCAAAGGGAATTTTAGTTTCATGCAAGTGGCAGACCCACCAGCAGAAGGAAGGAAGAAGTTC
>NW_009648960.1:699435-718868 GCF_000708025.1 Charadrius vociferus
ACGTTTTCCCTTTTTGAGTTAGGAACTCAATTGCACAGATCACTCCTCCCTAGCTTGAAAAGCCTGCCTTTCTGCTTAGTCAGCTCAACAGCTCTTTCCAACACAGACTGCTTTATTGTTCATTATAAAACACTTAGAGGTGTGCAGGCTGGCTGAACATGCTTAAGGCTACAGTTCTACATATAGGAGGCCCCATGCTGTGGAACTAACTGCTCTTCAATTGTTCCATTAGGACTACACTTACAAGGAAAGATAGTCTTCATTTCAATGAAATAAATACATTTCATTTTACTTCACGTTTTAAGTCTAACATTCATATTATGCCTGAAAGGTAGATTTACTGCAGCTTTTATTACTGGGTACTTAATTTAGGACAGCTTCTTTTCTTAGACCTGAAACAGCTCAGCTGAAACACACACTGAATGGTTTTGGGGGACTTCTTCAGTACATGTTCTGCTACAGACTGTATTGTCCTTAATTGTAATGTTTCAATGGATGTACTACTTGTGTAGTATTTTGCTGTACATTGCTTATTTTCAGAAGCAGTATAGTCTGCTTCTCTGAAGGGCTTTATTTCCTAAGCAAAGTAAGCATTTTTAATGGTCACTTATTTTCAACAGTAGTGAAAGTGAGATTTTTTAATTTTTTTTTTTAATGTTTAGACTACACAGGCAAGTAACTCCTTACTAGTAGACGAAATGAATTTACTAGTTAAGTAACTGAGGTCCTGTTCTTTAGTCATGACTCTTATTCTACTGAATTTTCAATGGTGATCCAAATTCTCTTTAACAATTTAATATAGGAGTTAGCTATGTCCTTGCTTTCTCATTTCCTCAACGTATTTTGTCTGGCTGCAGGAAGAATGTATTTTTAAGAGATCTCCCCTCTTACGGAGATTGTATTTATATAGGTTCCACGGTACGCAAATGGTGATAGCCACATCAATTATATGGCTGAATTGCTAAATTAGGCACAAAAAAGGAACAACTAAGCAAAATATATTGCTTTCATTAAAGCTTCCCTACTATATGATTCACTTCAATGGCTTTGCCAATTAAAGTAATTGTCATATGCATTCAAACAAAGCATTTGTAGTAAGAGGTCTTGTTAGAAAAATATTGCAAATGGCTGTTTTATAGATTTATATTATATATATACACATACATATAAATATTGACATGAAAACTTTTTAATAAGATAAAAGAAAGAAAATTTGAAGTGAAGAAAACATTTATATTCATGCCCATATAAGTTTATATAATATTGGTTACGTTCATTTCCAATGTTATACCTGGACATGATGTCAAACTTCTACTAAAAATGGCAAGTATGTTTTGGACTCTGAAAGGCAATGATTTCATTGTTAGTGTGACTCCAGCCAATGAAAGGCAAATTATTTAGCGGGCTACTTGCTTCCCAGCGTCTATTTCAAGAATAAGCAAGTTTAAAAATTCTATTGCAAACAGGACAGATAGTTATCACTGTTTAGATGTATACATATGGTGAAATAACACATAAATTTGTGCTGACATCTAAACGTCATCTAGGTTGCAAGTAAAACAAAAGTCATTTTAATCTTATGCTTGACAAAAACAGGCCTGGTGTGTACCACTACTGTAATTAACCACTTTCAAGAGCTGGAGAAATATTTTAAATTTCACTTATGGATTTTGCAGTTTGTTAAATCCCATATAATATTTATTTAGCCATAACCTATAGTGTTTACACAGAAGGCTATTCTGGGAAATGCTAATTTTTTTTTCTGACTGGATGAAATGAATTATATTTATCAGGAATTCAAAGAACAAGGAATGTTTGGCAGACTGTTTTCTCAGATATAAATAAAAGCATTATCCAAGACAACATGCCTAAATTAGGGTATGTTTAAAAGAGGTAAGAAGGAGAGAACAGACCACATAGATCCCTTCATGTGAAAAGGATACAGAATAAGGAAGAATGGTGGAAATACTATGTGAGAAAATAATAGATCATCACGTATTGTGCCACATAGCCTTTGGTAAGGGCTGAAATTATGGAATAGAGCAGCGTGAGAGCTCTATAGATGTATCCATGAGACAAGAAGGCGTTTATGTGTGCACATGTCCAAAGCATACAGGTCTCAGTCCTATAAATTGTTCAGGCATGTAGAGGACTTGGCTCCAATAGGACTGGTTACCTGTGCTCGTTAAGTGAAAACAAGAGCAAGGGGATGATTAGGCCTTTGGAGTACTCCTGCCTCAAAGTTGCAACAGTAGGCTGAGCCCCTAAATTGGGATAGATTTTGTCTTTCCTTGTTCCTAGGCTCTTCCTACCCTTCCACAAATCAGTCTGATTGTAAACTGTTTATCCTAACATTTTATGTTAAAAACCAGCTTTTCCTCTTTCCAGTAGCCTGTGTTCTGAGATTACAAGTATAACTTCCTGTAGGGTCTACCCTGTCAGGAGTGTCTGCTAATAAGAGCACTGAGTGTAGATCCATTATTAGACTTGAGCTGTTTTGCACCACCCTGAGACAAAGCAGTTGCCAAAAAACAGTTCACACATCCACTTACACCAGGCTGATAGCTAGTTTGCACTGCAGCAAAATGAAACAATCACAGCAACCTCTAACTGTGGTGTTTAATGACAGGGAACTTACAAATGCCAGAAACAGGCAAGTGGAACTATATACCAGTTTAAAAACTGGAAAGATGGTTACGTTGTAATTGGTCTGTAATAGTAAAATACCCAGAACAGGGAAATACAAGTTGGCTTGGACTGCACACGCACATTTTCAAGACAACTTAATGTGGGTTTTTTGCAACATCAGTGTGGTTGGTGTGGCTTAAACACAGAACTATGCCTGGAACATTGGTTATGGTGGTCATGCTGGAGCTGGTAGTAAACAGCATTGTGGCAGCAATGTGAGGAAGATCAGGAAACAGGTCAGGATACAGTTATCAAGATATATGTGCTCTTAGTTAGGCTTGCTTCTCTTTACAAATTAAACTGGTTTTACAAATTGTGATTTATCGGAGATTTAGAAAAACATGTGCTGAGGGAATCATGCTGTTTCTGCAATTAAGCTTTAATAAATAACAATAATAATAATAATAATAATGAGCCTTTACTTTTGAGCCAGGAAAAATCTCTGGAACATAGGCTTCTACTCTGTCATCAAGCAAAAGATGAAACAGAATCAAATTCCAGAAAAGATATATATATTTTTCTGAAGTAAGTAGACAGTAAAAAAAATAATACTGAATTAAGTAAAAGACTGGACAATTCCTGGTCTTTGTTGCACATATTTTTGTATTTTATAGACCAACACAACTGACTTTTTTAAAAAAGCCTCATTATTCAGAACTTCAAATAGACTAGCTCTTTCCACAAAGCAGTCTTTATATGAAAATAACACAGACATTTTTAAAACAGCTATAATCATAAGAAATTATATTTATTGCAGTAAAAGTCAAGTCTCCTTTGGGATGGACTTGGAGTAATGGATGGCTAGGTCTTCTAATTTATCTAAGTCGTGCAGCATTAGAAAAGCAAATTCAACATATTTACACATGAAGATCTGTGGTCATTTTTTAGAGGGCTGACGTGATCATACATCAAAGGGACTTGACCTTTGGAGCTCACTGCCTATCTATCAGTGTGAACCAATGCCTTCTTGCCACTCGCTTCCTTTGGAGACCATGGAAGGGAATGCAGCATGAAAAGTAAAAGGGAAACACAAATGGGGAATATAAAAACACTAGAAAGATGAACAGATCTTTTTTTATTATTTAGAGGTCTCCATTTTTTCCCTACATCCTTTGATTATATACTTGATAGAGAGTAATGAGTCTGAGTGCAGAGTTGCAAACATCAATTCTCTTGCTCCTAAATGGAGGTCAGGAAATGAATACACTCTGTGTTTGGTTTTAATTCCCTTCATCCCTATGATCATATAGCTTTCCTCCCCATAAACTCGGCTAGTTACATCCCAGTTATCAGGTACTCCTACCATCAGCCACCATGAAAAGAGTGCTTGGCTGTCAACCCTCCAATAACTGATACCAGACTTAGATTTCCCTAAAATTCTAGTTTTAAGACTCGACAGAAATTGTTATGGGATTTGATAGGAAATGATCACTTGTTTTGCAAATGGTATAATTTCTAATTCATTTTCAGTACATCCCAAATATTAACTATTTTAGGCACACGCCAGTTAAAATCTCTGAGAATTTTCTTAGTCTTAAACAGAGGCAGAATCGGCACCCAAAGTTCTGTTTAACTATGCTGGCCACATTTACTCTTAATGACCAGCAGATACTAAAGACAATAATCCATAAGGTGTTATCTGTATTTAACATGGTAAAACTTAAGTAAATGTACATGCTACTTCCTAAAGATAAGATTTTAAGATTATTCTTAACGAATCATACATGTTTGTCAGGTGTATGCTATAGGCACAATTAGTTTTCATAAACCTATAAAGTAGCTAAGAACAATTCCATTGCTGGGTAAGAAAATCATCCAAATCGCCTGGGAGAAGCAGAAAGCATCTTTTAATTCAAAATTAATGGTTACTTTATAAATTATCATTTAAGAACTGTAGAACATGGAGGTATAAATAAACCTTCCAAACATAGAGCAGTGATGAATGTTTCTATGGTGCTATGCTATTAAGGTGCTATGAAGCAGCTTTACTAGAAATTGGTACAAGGGCTGTGCTTCTGTAGCTGGAGTTGGAGAGATCTGTGAGGCTTGACACCCATTAGAGCCTAATGAAGCCACCCAGAGGATTGGTAGTGGCCTAAGAAAATATCAACTGTAAAGAGTTTGTCTTCTTGCTAGGAAGAAAGATGTTTGTGAGAGGAGATGATGCACCTTCTCTGATTGTGGGAGGAAGAGGTTCCTTTTGGAAGGGCTGCTTTCATTTTTTTTCTTTCACCCCACACAATCTAACTGACTGGACAGTTGTTCACTTCCCTGTACTTTTGCAGTGTGAAGTGAGGAATATTTTGCGTATTTCCATATGAACTTATGGAAATATCGATTTTATTAATATGGCGGTTTTAATGGCCCTTCTCCCTACTTTTGACATACATATACACTGGCTTGCAAAGGGGTGGAAGAAGACGACTTTCCTGCTTTAATTCTACTTCAGGAATAAGGCAGCTCAAGTGTCTTGGAATTATGAATTAAGAATTGATTAATAAAATTTCCTTGCTCTGTCATGCCTGGGTCAAATTCCCTAGAACCTGGGGCAAATTCTACAGTGTCTGTTTCCACATCTGTCATATACATTGGACTATATATATATAGCACACAAGCATGCGGCATAAGACAAATTGTGCTACTTCTGTGTCATCTATCATTTCAGTTGAGTTCTGTATTCCTTAGAGACTCCTTTTAAAATAGGAAGAATCTTAGAAATTAATTTCTTATCTTCTGCTAAATTACAAAAGTCTGAAGAACAAGCAGACTGTGGCATTTTATATTCTCTAGGCAGCACTACTTACCATCCCCAGAAATATCATTTCCTCTTCTCTCATTTTCTCCGTTTTCTTGCGCTGGATATATCCATGCCAAACCTGAAGTGTAAACAAAACTCTAATGAGATAAATGGGCCTTGTTACAGCTTCCTTTACTGTGGCAGACACAGGAAAAAACAAATAGAGGAAGGAAAGGCACAATATACAATTGAAACTATTACTCTTTAACAGGTTGCCATCTGCTATTTTTTAAAAAAACCCACAAATTTTGAGGTTTGATATCCCCTCGTACTGGTATATTAGCTTCTAAACACAACATCATCAGGGCTCAAAAAGTGTTTAGACTTGAGATTTAGACTGAGCTCCTGTTCTTTGAAGGCTGAATTGTCTGAATTATTCATGTGTAAGGACTTCTTCTGGGATTTAGCAGTGATCCCCTTTTCTCATCTTTTCAAGATATGGAATGAACTCTTTCTCTGGAGATCACAGGAAAAGGCATGAATTCCCTGAAATGCACTGGATTCCAAAGGGATGCCAGAAAGAGCAACTGAGGTCATAAAAATCAGAATGGAAAAACATGTAGGTTATAAAGTCATCTCACATTGCCAGTGTAGGACTCTTTCCATTGATCTCCCATCTAGGGTCCTATCTCATTCTGTTAGGTGGTTTAAAGGTTAAAGTATTTCACCCTACTAGACACCCTGAAAGCTATCATTTCAGAGTGCTTCCCATCCTAAGAGCTCTGTTTCTGCCTACTGCTGTTCTTCTGAACTAAACACTATTATTTGGTTCTGCCAGAACTGTTGTTAAATCAGAGCTTTCACCTTTTGAATGCAAGTGGCAGCATCATCTGGACTTGGACCCATCTGGACCTGAAGCTTAGTTTGTCTGTCTTTCTTCTCTTCAAGGTAAATTCGCTTCATGAATGCTGCTCGACAACGGCCTTGTCGAGCTCGTTCTGCAACCTGGATTATTTTAATGGCTTCTTCAAACGTCATGGCTTTGACAGGTTTCTTCAACAGCACAGCCAAAAAGGAATAGACAAAGCAAAGTATTAGAGTTGTGTTTTGTTAATTGTCTACCTCAGCAAATGAAACAACAAAAGAACTTCTCGCAGAAACATTCTAAGACCAAAAAAAAAAAAATCCCTGTCACAAACAGCAGAGGCTCCTGTCTCAGTGCTATTTTGCAATATCTTGGAAGTTTGATATTTTGAGAGATGTGTTTTTTCTGAGAACCCTTAGGAGAAAGTGAACCTGACATGCTCATGCGTGACCAGGAAAGCCTGATGCTATAATGGGAAGCAAGAACAGCTTTATATGGCTTACGTATCCTGGTGAACTTTATCCATTTGAGAAAAATGACATAAAGAACCATAGGGCTTTGTCCCATTAAAAGGAGAATTTCTTAGGCTATGGAATGTCTTCCTTTTACTTTTCTGAAGTGATGGTTTCTGGATGTGCTGCTGGGACCTCAGCTTTCTTGCTGAATTGAAGGATATGCTGCTCTGAGCCAGCTCAGGCCTGGTCAGCCCAGCATAAGTAGAAGAGGTTTGGGGAAAAATATATCAGAATAGTGCAGCTGGAGAGAGGGACTGCCCCTTCTCACACCTGAGAACTCTTGTTAACCCTTCATGCTCCCCATGGAAAAGCTGAATTATTGCCCTTTCTTGACGCTAATCCCCCGACTGCAGACAGTTCACATTTAATGCTTATATATATATTGTGTAGAGCTCACTATACCATACTTTCAGCAGGGCTTTCTATAACAGATTTAGATAGAAGGACAAATTATCTGCAAAGCAGACTCCTCTGATGAACTCCACTGTCTATGATTTACGTTAGGCTGTTTGTAACAGCACTGCCATGGATACTGAAAAATATCGTGGTCTCTTATACAGCAGTTAGCACTTCCTGAGTGTCCATGGTGTACGCAGAACTGCTGAAAACCCTCTAGCAATCCCAGCAGTGATTGAACTGGAAGTGCAGCACAGGGCACCGGACTCATATTGCGTGAGATTATTTTATTCATGTTTATTGAATCCTGTGCCTTTCTCGTAGCATCCTGGCAAGGGAGACCTGAACCCTGCCAGAGCCCAAACCGTAAGAGCCTGGTGCTCCTAGGTGAGCTGGCTGCACACCAGATAGCCTCATCTGTAATGGATGCCATGCTGAAAAGGGGTGAGCGCAGAACTGTGGGGAAACAAAAAGGCTTCGAGATGTAATGTGCTGAAACAGAGGATTTCCGCAGACCAACATCAGACTACTAGAAGAGCAAAGAATTTACCAGAGATTTACTGTGGAGGCCAAGAGGACTGCAGCTGCCCATTAAAGTAATCTAGCAGAGAGCCTGCGCTCTGTCTCTGCAGACTGCCTCTGTCTGACTGGTGCTGTTTCTTTCCCTGGGAGCCTTCCCTCTCTCGCTTTAGGGGATCAATATGCAGACTTCCCCCACCAGCGCAGTTACTGGCGGAGAACTCATCGTTTGGGACAGTGCAGCAGTTTGACTGAGTAGTCTGATCGGGACTGTCCCTTGTGGCTATAACATCTATGAATCTAAGACATCCAGACATGTAGGCACAGTTGTTTATTTCAGGAGACCAGCAACGACTGCTTGTAGGCAATGTGCCATTTCCAAAAAGTCAAAAGTATATCAAATCCAGAACAGTCTTCACTGGAGTGTTCATGCACTTCTCTGTAATGACTTTTGCTCTGCCAAAGCTCAATTTTCTACTCCTCCTAGCAGCTGCGGCTCTATAGCTGTACAGAAGAGACTGCAGTCATTGTTCAGAGGTTATAAACAACTGAATACTAACAGTTGTGCTGACCTGAACTCTGAGTTTTGCCTGTTCCAGTTAAGAATCCCAGTTCAGTAAAACTTAAGCCCAACTTGATTTCAGTAGGACTAATTAGGTGATGAGAGTTAGCTAGACAAATAAAGCACCTACTAAACTTGGCCAAAGTGCTGCCCTTTCTCTGACACTCACACAAACATAAAGCAGAGTCAATTCGTTTCAGTCGTAACCAGACTCAAGATGTGACTGGATATCATTGCACAGGAAAATTTAATGTTACTTTCTCTGTGTGCCTTATCTGTAAACAGACTTTTACTCCCTAACTGCTATAAAAATACTTTGCACTTCAGTGGCTCATGCATTCAGACATTTGTGACTATAAACTTAAGTTAAGCATGCTATTATGTAGGTATGTGGTATGCTTACCTGTGTTTGCAATCCAGCATTAAGCAAAATCTGATCAAGGACTTTTTCCCTCTGCTGCAGGACTTCAAGGTTTTCCTTAATGAAATACCTTGGTATAGGTACTTCTGTGTCTTCCTAGAGGAAGAAATAGTCATGAGATGCTTTTTTGAACTGCATTAAAATCACATTACTTCTTAATTGAATACCTTTACAAAGCCATTAAATTGGACTGAGATTATTCAATATTTTGGAGTGTTGGGGAATTTGACCTCTGTAACAGCTGCTGAGCTGTTACTTTGCAATTACTTAAGGCCTAATTCAACAAAAACAAATAAATCATCCCAGTTTCTGAACCATGGCAGCTCAGAAATCTTTCTTTTTATAATAGCTCAATTATATTATCAAACTGTTAAAATATTTGGCAGGGTTGCCAGAAATTTAAGCATGATTTCCACTGAATTGAATACCTCTGGTTGTATGATAATCCCACTTTTTTCTTTTTTAAAATCAAAACGAAAAATAGGTCTGGTCTCTCTCTTTTTTTTTTTTTTTTTTTTTTTTTTTTTTTTTTTTTTAACCATTACAAGGAACCAAAGCACAATTCTGTTCATCTACAGGTATTTCTACTGGTAGACAAACTGTCACTGTCTGTGACTGTGATATCTCGGAGACTTCTCAAAATCAGGCATGATTAGAAGTGGCTGTCTTTACTCATTTCTGCCATTAAAAGTTTGTAACTGATTGGCATTTCTACTGAATCTTTTCCTGTAGAAACTCCCCAAAAGTTAAGATGCTGCAGAGCGGCATAACCTGTTCTTTGTATTGCATTGGAGACTGGAGACAATTCGTCAAGAATAATTACTGGCAAGTATATATAATTACTGGGAGGGGAATGTGTCTTCGCGGGTCTGGTTCATACTGGTGCCATGTTCCCTACAGACTGTTTCAGGAACATCTAGAGTATTTCCTCAAGCAAATGATTCACCTGGAGAGATAGGGGGAGACAGGCAGTATAGTTACCCTGTTGTGCTACTCATGAGGAGTTGCACAGTCAAGTTAGAAAATAATATGTGGACACTTGGTCCTTTTGCCCAAGAGCCTAAGACAGGTACAAGACCTGATGCTGCGCTATCAGTGCTCTCTATTCTGTCTGCTGTGGAAACTGGTGAGTTTTGTCCTGCTCGGGGAGACCTTTGACTTGATCCTTTGCAGCCTCAATGACAAGTCTAGTGTGGACAGATACAGAAAAATGCTGGCTGTAAAGAACAAGCACTGCTCCTGCCTTGACACAGGCGCATGGTAAATGTGCTGCTTGTGAGCCTTCCAATTTCTAGAGCAAGAACTTGCAAGGAAGGCTGTGGCCAATGAAAACAGCCACTGTGAACTGCCAACTTAAAGATTTCATTACGAATTCCATCAGTTGCACACTGTGCAGACTGGGACATCTTTATTATAGCAGCACAAGAAAGCTTCCAAGTAGGACTGTGTTTATCCCTAGTGATTTTATCAATGCAGAGGTCTGGTCTGCTAAGGTTTCTAAATATTTGTCTTGTTAAGTTCCCTGTTTGCACCTTCTAACATCCTTGACTGTTGATGGAAATGATTATACATTCTACTTTAAAGAGTGCAAATCGCACTAGGATGGATTACAAATCTGGCTGTCCTTAGGCATAAGAAATCAAGTGGGTTTTCTGGACACCCTTGCATACGATGAGAGGGCTTTTAAGTTGTCAGGTAGCAGTGCGAGTCAGGCAGTGTAGGGATGGTGAGTATGTCTGATGTCTAACCTGAGCTTTAATTACATGTGATTCTGGGCTGTGACTTTTACTGACTGTAAAGATGAGATCAAAGCTATAATAGCAGGGCTGGAGGGAGTGGGAAGTAGGGGGACTATTTCTCTTTATAATCTCTTTTTGGGGCCCAGCATTGAAAGGTTAGGTTTGTGATGTTTATAGTCAAGTCAAATTTGCAGCCTTTTAGCCACTCCCAGATCCACATGGGATTTGTGTGTCCAAATACCTTTACAATTGCCCCAGGAAATGGAGTGACTGAGTGTTGGAAGGCAACTGTACAAAAACACGCGGCACAGAACTGAAGAAAGATGAAGCTTGGCCTTACAGTGACTTAGTAAAAAGCATGTGATATCATTGCATAAGATATAAAATGAGACCACTATTGTGTTCTCTGCCTACAATGGTGCTGGACTTTAGCCCATGATAATACAGCGAAAGGAAGGACTAGAGATATCTTTTCTGGGCAGATTCTTTAAGAAACAGAAGTTATTTGTCAAGTACTGGCCAGTAAAATTGTTTTGTAACCAAGAATGCGTGATTATTTTAGAAAAACACCCATAAATCTGTATTCCTATCTACTATGGAAAATCATATTTTCTTTGAAAAAGCCTGAAATCTCTTCAGTGACCTTTTTTTTTTTTTTAAATATGTCGGTATATCATGCCTTCTTAAAATTAAGGTGTGGTGCGGGAATTTGAATTTATGCTTGTTTTTTAATAGATGTCAGGCATGACTTTTCAGACTTGCCAACTTTTTTGCTGCAGGTGGATTTAGTGATACCTCATGAAAATAGCAGTGTTTAATGATTTCAAAATATGATTTAAGGATCGATTTCCCCGGAGATGTGTTTATACTTTCCAGTATGCCTCCTCATAGTTTAAAATATTTCTTTGCTGCGATTAATGTAGAAGGTAAATAGCTGGTGAAAACTGATGGCAATCACTATCCTAAACTTGCAGAATGAAATACACATGCCATTGCAAACAGAAACATGTTTACAAATCTCAAAATCATGCTGTAATGATTTATCTCATGTTATAACTAGGATCCTGAAAACAGCGATAATTTAAGCCCCAACTCTTTTTCTTTAGAAAAGCTGTTAGCAGCGGTACCTAAATTTGACAATAGGTGGAGCTGTCTGCGAGAGAAGTAACCACCTTTTTGCAGCTAATTTTTCATACCGCTTTTAGAGCACAGCTTCAAGACTTTGCCTTATTGTCATATCCATCGGGTTTAGTGGGCTGTCTGTCAGGGGGCTGCTTTTACATCAGGCAGTCCTGAACCCTGGACACTGAATGTGATCCCAGCTCCCTCCTCCTTTACAATACAAGACTTGTCTCAGATTTCTTATTTTACTAGTTCATTGTACCGCAAACGAGTAGACCAGACTATGCAATATTAATCTCTGGAAGAGGCCTGAGGCCAGGGTGATTGGCAGTGATGCAAAGGGTAGACTGAAGTGGACTGTACCTCGGTTATCAGTTGCCTGTCTTCTATCTAATCCCACGCTAAAATCAGGCAGAGTCAAGCTGCTGTCATTAAGAGTGAAGCTGTGTAAGTTAATAGGACTTCATGTTAGGACACGAGCAAGTGAAAGATCCACAGAGTATGTGCTGCTACGGAGATGCAGAAATGCAACATATTGATCGAGCTTTTACAATCTTGCTCCGATATCTAATGCTCATCATAGATAAAATATGTAAAATATACTCTGATCTTTAACAAAAAGCCATAATTACTTATCACCCAGTACACCAGTGAATGTGCAGGAAGCTAAATTACTTGGTAGAACTTCACAGACTGCAAGTAAATGTGACTGTCCTTAAAATAGGCAAATTTCCTATGAATTTGCTCATAATAGAGGTAGACCTACAGGGAGAAGCTTTAGATCTTCCAGGATATTATCAATGTAATGAAACTCTGAGTTCTCCAGCTCCACCATCTCTTTTTTCATCTCCAGGATCCGGCCAATCACACCATCTAGCACTTGCCGAATCACTGTCCGTTTCTGCTGGTGAACAAGTTGGTCATGGGACATCTCCAAGTTACGGAAGATTTGTATGTATTTGATGTAGGAAATGGCTAACATCTTGAATACTTTCACGCGATCCTTTTCTGGCTGGAGGAACTCTTCTCTTTCTCTCCGGAGCTGGATGTCGAGGTCTTTCTGGGCATCTGTCCACATCTTATTGTAAGTGCTAATTGAAAAGAGGAGACTATGTTAACCTGACATGAAAGGAAGAGTTAGCACACAATGATGCCAGGGCTGTATGTGTGTGGATTTCTCAATAAACCAAGCCTGGAAATGTGAGCCACTATATTTATAAAGAGATTTTAACTATAATGTATTTTTAAAACCATTAGCAAAAGCTTCTCTTTTTGATTGTTTTAAAAATAGGAATCTTAAAATGCTCTTTTATTAATGAAAGCTTTAAAGTTAAAAACTTTTCAACTTTATCCTTAATATGCCTGAAGCATCCTTCAATCACTCAAAGCTATGTATAACCCCCAATAGCGCCACAAGTTGCATTCAATTGTGCTAATTGAGAAGATGGTTTAATAGAAAAGGTATCCCTCCCCAAAGCTCTTATGAGGGGCGAAGGTCTCTTTTAGGTCTCTTCGTGTCTGGGATGAGGACCAATCAATGTTTCTAAAGTGTGTGTTGCTTTTCTGCCTTTCTGAAGTGGTTGCTCAGAGCTAATTGTAGGGTAAGGGTTGTATTGGTGTGTCCTGGTTTGAGCGACGCAGGACTAACTTCTCTTTCAGTCATTTTACTTTTCAGTAAGGTCTCTTCTAATGCTTGGGAAAAATGCATTTTTAGAAGACTCTAGTGTCTGAATTTGGGAAAATATTTACTTTATTAGCCTGCTATGTATGCAGGTTTCAAGGTCTCAGTGTTTTAGAGCTAGGCAGGTGCAGGAATGAGGAGGAGCGAGATCCGGGCACTTGACCCAACCTGGCCAAGGGAATTATTTCATATCATGAACGTCACATTCCATATAAATTAGAAAGTTTGCTGAGGAGTTTTCCCTCTTCTATGATGGCTGTGATCCTGAGAACTTCTTGCCTCAGGGCCGAACCCCTGAGGCCTTCCCTTCCTCCTGAAGCCATAGCACTCGCAGTGTCCGACATTTGCTATCCACTGCTGGGAGTGCACAGCTTCCTACTGATAGAATTGGCTGAATATCATCCTTGTATATTTTATAGTGGCATTAGGATCAATATTGGTTCTTTAGTATCATTACTGTTAATTACTCAGCCTTATTCTATTAAATCCGTTTATATTTCAACCCTTAGGTTTCATTGTTTTTTCCCCAATTCCCCTTCCCAGGTGGGAAGGGATCATTGGGTGATAGAATGATTGTCTAAATGCCAATAGATTCTTGCGGGTTCTTCAAATCATAACATGGTGCACATGCTAGAGCGGAGCTGTGGGCACTGTTTCAAATGTGAAGTGAGGAAAATGATTTAATTTATTTCTATAGCAGCAACTGTTGCACTCCAAGCAATTGCTAAATGTCTGATCTAGTGGCTAAGGGACTATGTGACATGAAAGATGCCACCTAAGGCCAGCTGCATTTCCAGAAGTGATAAAGCTGTTTTCTTGATAGTTTTGGTAGGAACAGGTGGAGCTCTGATGTGAGCATGGACTGGCTGTCAGCAGCGTTTCATGGTAAAAGCAGATCAGTGCCCAATATCATGGGAAATAATCCTAAAGGAACAAAAAATGGACTTTGGACAATGAGGCTTTATTCAGAGAAGAGCTCAAACAGCAGCTTGTCACTGAAAGGTGCTAACATCTGTGGTAGTGAAAGACCCTTTTAGGTCTTGTTCTATTTTGTAACCTCTCTTCGCTAGGTGGAGACACTCTTGGGAGTGACAGGTGTCAAAAAATCTTCCATTTTTGAAAATGCTTCTCTGCCACCATTAGATGATCTTTCAGAGCAGACCTCTTGCTTGTCTAATTAATTCTGACAAGAAAGCTGGGCAGCTGTTAACATTGCTTGTGCTTGATAATAAATACCTAAATTGGAGCTCTGTCAGCTGATCTTATCATTCCCAATCTCAGAGTACAGAATGACTCAAGACTTGGGCTGCAGTGGGGTGGACAGGACAAAGTCCAGCCCACGAGTGCCCCAAGTACTGGGTGTGCGCTGCACGTCCCGGATGCTAATGGGGCTGCTGGGACTCCCTGCAGCAGTCAGCAAAAACACCAACAGTCTGAACCCTGCTATTGAATTTGCACCATTAACTTTTTAACGTGCATATTATACTTTTCAGCTGATCGGGGCTTCTGCAGGATGCAGCTGGTCTTGCTTTTCCTAATGCCTCTGCAGCCCACCCAGGTCCTTCCCCTTCCTTTTTTCCTCCTTCATTTACATCCCATTGCACCATCCAAATCACTCAATTGCAGCAATTAACCCAGGTGCAGGAGATAAACAAAATAAAATGAGCAGAGTGGAGAAGACTGGCACAAACATGACCAGTATTAGCTTTGACCTAACAGCTCTGCTGGTTGATCAATGGGAGTTCTGTAAACTTCCTCTGAAGTCAGGACACGGAAGAACGTGTAATGCTGTGAGGTTCACAGGGCTTTCCAGCACAGAAGGAAACAACGCGGTATTGTACTTAGCTGTGCCTCCTTACAGACCATTTGATAGTGGGGAGGCTATAAATCTTTGAGGAAACCTAGCCCTGTAGGTTGTCCCCACAACCGTACCGCTGATTTATGAACAGTGGGTATCCTCGGGCTAGAGCATTTCGAATGCAGGTTATTGCATGGAGACAACAGATTTTACCGCAACAAGAACCGACTCCACGATTGTCCACTCCAATTTACAATAACCTCCCTTTCTGCCTCCTCTGACTGAGGAATGTCAAGTGGTTCCTCCTGCTGAGCCAGCTAATATCCAGTTTCTTTTCTTATTTTGAATGACTTGAGGGAGGAGGGGGACAGACGGAGTGCTCCTAGCCCTTCAGAGTATGTTAACATAAGGCAATATAGATGGAACATAAACTAATGCTTTATGGAAACAATTATCAGATAAGCACTAAGATGATTGCAAGCACGTTGCTGTGGGTCAGATGTTAAGACTATGGATATTATGGTATGTTTTTAGTTTTTGCAGCGGTGTAAAATGAGGGGCAAAAGAACTGTAAATGATGGCAAAAGAAGGAACAGGCCTACTGGAAAATGAAGTATTGAAGGAAAAGATTTTTGTGGAACTGCTACATTTTCAGCTGTGATAAGCTGATAGCTCCTGTATGCCTATTGTGGTCACGGTGACTGACACCTTGGGGGGGACCTGGCCCTAGTGCTTCAGTTCATTAGGCATGTGATGGGGAACAGCAGACACTTGATAATTAAACAGTGCAAGCAGAAATGTGATTTGAGTGTTTCTTTGGTTCACTCCAATTAAAAAGTAGAGACACATGCACAGCCATTCGTTTCCCCTACCCAAAACAGGGTTAAATAATTATTTCAGGTTTCACTAGTGTCCAAATGGGAGCACTTCTGCGCCAGTTTGAAGGATCAGATGTGCTTGGTGTTTATAGCCCTTTCTGGTGCACTTGGCAGAGCTGCTATAATCCTGAGGAGCTCTTCAGCTTTGGAGACAAACGTGTTCAAGGGTAGTCAGGAGTAATGCACGTCTTCAAGGTTACGTGTTAAAAGCAAAGGACAGGACTGACTCTCCTTGCCTGTTAATTAGACAGCATGCAACCCCTAAGTCCCTATTTGATTTTTTTGCCTCTTTACTCAGTCTCCCTTTGGATTAAGTTGTAAACTCCCTCAAAATTGCTTCCATGCACTGAAGGGGGAGCACTACGCAGCCTTGAGTGTGCTGGCTTTTTATTTACTGTTACTGGTACATCTTGTAGGCTTGTTCCTGTTCTGTAATGGGTAGGTTGTGAGCTGTATCCGTACCTAAAGATGATATTGCATCAGAATTAGATTGGATTAGAGCATCTAACTAGCCTACTAGTGCAGGTAAACAGCAGGACTGAGCATAATTTTCCTATTCATGGTGTAAGATTATTAAATCCTGGAAAAGAAACAAGTCTGTCTCCTGATTTCTGCATGTGTATAGCAGTATAAGCAATACTGCAAATTGTCATAGCAACTACAAAATAGGAGTGTTATGGGGAAAATAAGCAATGTTGTAATGGGATAAGGAAAAAACACATAAAGTGACTTAACTCCATAGCCCCCAGAGTGCTTTCTGGCAACTTACAGCTTGGACGAAAGGTCAAGGCTTTACCTCTTAGCTGATGCACCTTCTCTTCACTGCCACAAAGTAGAAACAGAGTCTAGAACAAGGGTTTAAGATGATTCTTTTGCCATAGAATGACTTCTAGTTTGAATCTTGCTTTTATTGCTCAAAATAAAGCCTGATCTGCTTATGTAGAGTGAAGCTTAGAAAAGTGTTTTTCTGCTGAAGTTATAAAGAGATGTTTAAAATCCTGCCAAATTATGCATTGCCTCATTTTAATATTCCAGGCTGCGTGTTTGCTTAATCCATCTCTTTTTACACTTACACTTGGTTTTGAGTTAGCCTGCTTACTTGTGTTGAACTGGTTTAGAGACTTCAGAATGCCCTTCTTGGAAGGATTTGTGCTGAGCATACAAACTGTCCCTCAGACCACTCTTGAGCCAGCAGTGGAATCTGGCATCAGTGGGGTTACCTTTGTGTGTGCGGTTTTTCTTTTTTCCACCAAAGTGTCTTGGTGTTTTTACTTAGCTGCCAAAGGGAACGCTATTTCTGTTATTCCAGGACATGGCACAGTGTGCACTCCAAGCTGTGTCTGTCTCTGGATTTGTATATGGGCTGAACTCAGGCTTCTTTGATGCTTGTTTTTTCTGGGCTGTCCTCTGAGGACAGAAACATCTCACACTTTCACATGCCAACCATGTAAATCCAGAGTGTAGTACTGCATGGGCTCTACTGTTCTTTTTCTAATGGATGGGCACGTGTAAAGAGACGGAAGGGAAAATGTTTGACTCTGACTTGGCCCAGCTCTCTTCACCTAATACGGAAACTACCGTTTGATTAAATGAGTGCTAAATTGTGTGTGTTTTAAAACATTTCTGAAGCATCTATGCTGCCACTGCAAACTACCTGCATTTCTTCTTTCTCGGAAGATGAGTCTGGGCTGTGCTAGGCGATCTAATAGCGAACGGAGAAAGCACCAGCAGGGCTTGTGAGAGGCAGGGGTTGTGGAGCTGGGCTGCAGCAGGGATCTGTGTGCTAGAGGAGGGCTCCTGCAGGCACAAGGAGCCCAGCACATATTCACCACTGCGCAGATCAAGCCAACAGTCACGGAGCAGACAAGAGGAGAATGAGACACGCATGGGTCTAGCGACACGGAAGCCTGTACTGGGGCCAGTCCTCAGGGTCTCCTCTAGATGCTTGGGGCTTGACAGGTCAGCCATTGTGCTAAGCTCTGGGCAAACACGGGGGAGGGAAACCCTGCCCTGCAGCCTCTGTAAAATAAAGAAACAAGAGACAAAGGTTGGGAGGGGAAAGTGAGGCCCTGAGAGGAAAAGGGGCTTGCGCAAATGCTGCTGCTTTTCGCTTTGCCTTCCCTCTAAAAATCACCAGACTTAAAATGACTGCTGCCTTATTCAGGTCTGCAGTTACCTGTTCCCCCACTACAACCTGCTCAGGTATTGCTCAGAGACTGCAGGGCTAAATATATTATACGAGCAGCCCTGTCTTTTCTTTTGTCTTATTCTAGACAGAACTTTTTTGGGGGGTGGAGAGGTGAAGACAGAAACGGCTTTACGACACAACTAAATTGACTGAAAGGTTGTCTGAATCAACTCCTGTTTTAAAAGCCTTTACCCTGCAGTTTGGAGCAGTGCTGACTTGTAGGTCTGAGCTTGGTCAGGCCTGCCTTGCTCCTTGAATAAGATTAGGCTTATAATTACGCCAAACTTCTTAGATGGTGATGAATGTAACGCTGCCAGTTGACTTCCCTTCAGCATGTTTGCTCTAGCCATGATGTTTTACAGGGTCTGAAGCCTCAGTAGGCTTTGGTTGTGATGAGGGAAGAAAACACAGCCTGCTGGCATTGTTAACATGAACTCTTGTGCTTCTGTCATCTCTAGTTGCAGTCTTTGGTACTATGACAGAAAGTCAACAGGGGATAAAAGATTTTTGTGGCATAAATATAATGGGAAACTGCATGGAAGGCGAGGAAGCCTGCTTCACTCAGCAGTGGCAACACCACATCTTAGCAAGGCTCAAGCACCTGCTCTAGCAAAACTCACAAGGCTAATTGGAAAAATGACTGTTTTCTTACAGGAGGACATTGTGAAGTGATTAAGGTGGGGGAGACATTATCGTAGGCTGAACTTTGGTGTAGCATGCTCCAAGGGCCATCCTTCCCCCTGTCAGGCTGCAGCTTCTGCCTGGGCTGGAGGCTGCCCTTTGCTTTGACATAAGGGGGAGAACAGCAGCCTCCTCTCCTTTGCAAGCAGTATTCCTCCTGGCCAGGGAAGCATGAAAGGACAGGGAAGGAGAGCTTTAGTGACTTACATCCAATTACTGTGCAGCAGATACTGTAACAAGCTCTTTGTTGAGAGACAGATAGCCAGAAATAGGCCAGAGCTGGGAAGACCCTACCTACCCAAGCTCCAAGCATTTGCCTATACCACACTTTACTGTGTGTAGTAATGAAGTTTATTTCAGCATCATTTTCTTTTTTTTTCTTTCTTCCTTAGAAAAGGAAAGAGCAATCACCCATCCAGCTGCGTACTGTTGTATGCATAAAGGGCAAATGCTGTGCCTGGGTGTTGCTCTGCTTCTGCTAGGATCAGAAAGCTTTAAGCAAAGTTTCCTGAAAACTGTAGCTTCTTTTTTTCACTGTTTTCTAGCACAAGGGCTTCTGGGATGTTTCCACTGACAATGCTTTTTCCCAAAGGAGACAATGTATGAGTAATATGCAGGATCTTTCCCTGCCTGCTCATTAAGG
>NW_009648960.1:718908-722617 GCF_000708025.1 Charadrius vociferus
TTCCCTACCTGCTCATTAAGGATGAAGGGAAGCATGGGAGGGAGTTGCAGCTTTGAGTCTTAGTTGTGATCATTTTGATTCTGTCTCTGTTTTCCTGCTTTAACATAAGCAGGATGACACGCTAATGCTCACCAGGGGTGGAAAGAGGGGCAAAGATGAATCCGTGAATGCCTGGGAGATGTATGAGAGAGAACATGCAAGGAATGCCCAGGAGGAAGCTCATAATTGTGGCGTTTGGATGGAATTTGAAGAATATGGCCTGGGGCCACACGCTGAATGAGGGGATAAAAAGAAATATTCAACAACAGCCCAATCACTGAATGAGGCTGGGGCCCCATGGGAAGAAAATAAGATGTGATCACAACATAAGAAACTGCATCGTAATGCAGCCATGTAAAGTGGGGGAGAGAAGAGGGGATTAAAAGCTGCACTGACATTTTGGGTTTGCAACCTTAATTTTCTTTAAGTGAGCTCTGGGGATGTAATATAAAATACATAGCTCTCCTTTGGTTGTTTCTGTCAGAAGCAGAAGGGGAGATGCTAAAGATCTTGTCTTAGATTAATATTTAACCACTGACTTAATATAAGTTCTATTTGTGACATGAGATTAAATTTTAAAGCTTTTTGATTGTTTAAAGCTCCTTGGTGGCAGTGGCAAATGTCTTGTAGCTGATTAAAACCTGATACAAATGGTAGCAGTGCTATGACTGAGCTTTGAACGTGTCTGGACTAGGGCTGTTAGGGCAAGTTAAGATATTACTGGTGAAGATCGTACAGGTCAAGTAAATGGTAAACAAATTCATAAAAGAGGAGGAAACACAGCAGGAAAACATAAACGCAAAAACAACTATGTAAATCTCCTGTTCAATGTCTGGAACAAAATGTACATCTGTATGCAAATGCTGGGGTTTGAGTACTTTAGGAAGTACGATAGTTCAGCACTTCTTAATCAACCCTACTGCAAATGTAATGGGCATGCTCTTTCGTAAGCACTACAGCTGTCCTTAGAAAATGTCAAGCATGTCTGGACGTGCGACTTTTCTTTTGGCTGGTTACTGGATTTTACCGACCCCAAGAGAATACAGCTGAGTGCTTTCCGAGTGTCCCGTCTTTGTCTTGATACAAAGCTTACTAAGGCAGCGGAATAAAATGCTTCCGTGAGCTTTAGACAACACCTCCGTTAAAATCACAGGGCCTTGAGGATGGTGAACAAGCCTCATAAACTGACTGGAAATACTGAAATACCAGCCTCGTAAATGGTGTGCAGTGTTACTATGCTGCCAATGTTGCTACTCTGACCGCTCCGACTTGGGGTGCATGCAAGACAACTGCCCTGTGTGCACACTTAGTACGGCTAGCACGTCCCACTTGCTGCATGAGATGCATGCAATTTCTCTCTGTGTGTGCAGCAGCTGTTCTTCCAGATGTCTAAAAAGCAGCTGTTTACCTCAAGCTCAAAAAAAAGCTATGTGCTGTGTAGCATTTCTATACAGCACACAGGATGTGACTGTACAGTATTGAAAAATCAGTATTATAGACTGGGCTGTGACTTACCGATGTGTCCACCTCTTTGTAGGATGGAGTCTGTCTTCCATGTGACTTGGCAAGATAGGCAACCATCCCCCTTTCCCAGCTAAATAAGGTGGTGTCCCCTAAAATATTTGTGTGTGAAGTACCAAAGTTCTTTCTCATAAATGCAATGCGTTATCAGCTCTTCGCTTCACTGCCTTCAAGTGAGGCAGTCTGTTATATGGCATTTTTGTCAGGTGGCTTTTATAATACTTTTAATTTAGCATGATTTGTGGTATGCAGCCAGGATAACCTCACTACCTACAATCGCATAACAGTAGCCTTGGTAACTTACTGGAGAACCAACTCAGCTGTACCTTGCAAAACAAGATAGTCTAGGACAAAAGGAAAGAATGCTCCTATTTGTAACTACTGGCATTGATGGCAACTCAGCTCTGTGCTGGGGAGGAATGCACAAGGCTGTGAACAGTAAACATTAAGATAATTTTTGTGGATTTGCCAGCACTGTCAGACCCAACCATTTAAAAATCATGAAATTAAACCTTTAAGGATGTCTATATTTAGGTAAGAATTTAGTACTTTTTATTTTCCTGATGGTTTGGGAGCATTTTTGATTCACATTTTTTCTGAGTTTTTAAAAAAATATGTTTTTAGAAGGGATGCTGAGATGCTCAGGTGGTAACCTGAATCCAGTTGCCGGGGCAAGAAAGAAAAGCACAAACTACCCAGAAAACTTGGTGCACTGACTGAGGTGTGGAATACAGTAAACAAAACTATCCAGCCCATTGCTTAACTCAAGCTCTATAGATGCAGCGGTTGATGAACTTTAGTACATTCAGACTTGTGTTTACGAAGGACTGGATTAGCCTAGCTATAAACGCCACGCTGTGCACAGCT
The DNA here is from genome assembly GCF_000708025.1 of Charadrius vociferus. Taxonomy (NCBI): domain Eukaryota; kingdom Metazoa; phylum Chordata; class Aves; order Charadriiformes; family Charadriidae; genus Charadrius; species Charadrius vociferus. The sequence goes on from NW_009648960.1 coordinate 721,336, forward strand.
ATAGAGTGATTATAGTTAAGTGAGCCAAGCAGCATCAACGTCAGATTGGAGTCCCTTACCAGCATCACTACCTCGTTTGGAAACAGGACTGTATATTTTTTTGTCATGTGGTGCAGAAATGTGTATCATGTTTATATGGGTTTGCTGTTCAATGCTGGCAATGCTGTAGGAAATGCTAAAGAGCCCTGTCTCCATTAAAATTAAACTGAGTTAAGCCAAACCGTTAGGCACAAGTATTTTCCAACTGTACTCAATTCCTTTGGTTTTAGTCTAGCTCAAATAACAGCAGCCATGATTCAGACACTCAGTAGGAATGACAGATTCTGAGATAACTCTCTCGGGAAGAAGTCAAATACGACTTGTGTGGTTTTGGGGTTTTTTTTGTTGTTTTTTTTTTTTTTCTTTTAAACAATGCAATTTACATAACTATGCATTACTTTCTGAACTTCCCTTAAGTGAGTCACTATGCCAGTGCAAGGCATGATTGGTGCTGTTACAAGCTAAGCCCTGCACCGGATTAGCCAGGGACCTAACCAAGCTTTCCTCAAACTTACAGCTGCTGGAGGCTGTGCTGGGTCAGAACCCCCAGACAGCCTCTGCTGTGCCCTTAGTGATGTCTTCCTTTATTCCTCTCAGTTCACCCTTCTTTCCTGAGCCAAGGAGCAAGGAAGAGGAAGCTGCCTGGCTGGAAAGCAACGATGGTGGTGGTGCTATCTGGCAGGGACTGCAAATGCGTTGAGGCAGGTGGCTGGAGGCTAAGACCCAGCTTGGAGGTGACAAGGAGAGATGCTCCAGTTCTGAGGCTGGAAGGATGTTTTAGAGTCTGAGGGGTTTTACCTGGCAAAGAGTTGGAGTTTGGAAAGAGGACACCGAGCAAAAGAAACAGGAGGCTTTAAGGCTGGTACCACTGACGGCAGAGGAGAAGATCATGGGTAAGAAGCCAGCAGAGGCTGCGCTCACAACCTGCTGGGGCAGCGGTTTGGATATTGTCAGGTTTGACTAGGTCAGAGCGGGAGAGGAGCAGCAGCAGGCAGCAAATAGTGCCCAAGGGTTTGGTTTTATTTTCCTCTCCCTCTTCCCCCCCCACGCCCGCCCGGCCCCCCGAAAAGTACCATTATTGCAGTGAACTTGAGCAAGCCCCATCCAGCTCAGCACTGGGAACAAGAGCTGCCCTAAACTGGGTTGGCTGTGCCCGAGGTTTTGCGCTGCTGGACGTGGAGGCAGCAAACAGCAAAATACTGAGAGGTAAGGTCAAGAAAGACACCCATGGTGAGGTTCCCAA
>NW_009648960.1:722679-722995 GCF_000708025.1 Charadrius vociferus
AGAAATGAGTATGGCTCCTTGTAGGCACTTTGATCCAGTGCCATCATCGGTGTCTGGTTATTGCAAATAAACTTTTAAAGCTTTGTATTGTGCTGAAAGCATGAGGAGTTCATTACAGAAAGAAACAGTATGTGCAAACTTCGGTCTGTCAAGAGAGGAAAAAGTAATTTTTGCAAGCAGAAAAGTGCCTAGTGTCTGCGTAGGAACAATATTAGTATCGGCCTAAGATCGGCGGAATCCGCCCTCCCCCAGCGCCCCTCCGGGGCCCCGAGCCCCGCCGCCGCCTCCGGGGGAGAGCACGGGCCGGCGGCGCGGC
>NW_009648960.1:723329-764106 GCF_000708025.1 Charadrius vociferus
GGAGCAGATACCTTTCCTGGTGCTGCTTCAGGACCTGTCCTAGGCAGAAAACGAGTTATTTCCCTTTATTTATTTATTTTTTAAATTTTATTTTCCTTTATTTTATTTTCCTTTATTTCCCAAGGTGGTGTCCCAGTTGCATTCACATTTTTCTCTTCCCCCCCTCCTGTTGTTTCTTTCCTCGAGTACCTATTTAAGCAAGTTTCTAGTGGTTTTCCATTCCCTTACCTCTTAAAAAACATTGTATTAGTATTTTTTACCCTCACAACAGCTGGAAACCTGCCTCATGCTTTGTATTTCCGCCACCAGTTGCATCCCCAAACTGAGCACATCTGCACGCCAAGGGCAGCAGGGGACATCTGTCTCCATCCCACCTATTGGCACTTCATCACACGATTTGCTCCCCCCCCCCCCTTTTTTTTTTTGTTCCCTTTTCTTTTCCCTTTTTTTTTTTTTTTCCTTTTAAATTAAAGAAAAAATCAAACAAGCAATGGGAGCACGTTGCGATGTAGCCTGTAAAATCACACCCATAATTTCTGAGCCCTGGTTTGGTAGGAGGCTGGTGTCGAGGGCGATACAGCTGTTTTGCCTCCTTGGAAATGATGTTTAGCTGGCAGTGAAGCTGGACTTTTTAAAAATAATTGTTTTAATTTATTGCTTGTGTGCATAGTGAGAAGCATCCGTTGCAGAACATTAAAAGGCTCTTTCTTTAAAAGGGGAAAAATCAAAGCTAGTGAGACAGGATTACAGCACATTACATTTTTTTTGGGGGGAAAAAATTTACTCCTCCACAGAGCGGGTGGGGAAGAGAAAAAGCAAGAAGTTTGGGACAATGAGTGTTTTGCCAGTGTTCGCATTTTTTGCCATAAATCTCTGGGTGTCTGCGTTCCTTTGCTTTCTTTTTTTCCCCCCCTTGAAGCCCCAGCACATATAATTAGGTGAAACTCTTGGCTATCGAGTTTTTGAAATAAAGTTCCTAGCCCCCATGGTTTTGGAGGAAAAACTTGAAAACGTGAACCTTGAAGAATCAAGACCATAATAAAAAACATCTAAGGTGCATTATTTTTTGAGCCATGGATGGCTATACCCATCACATGATTTCTTTTGGTGTATTGGATTGGTGTATTTTGTTTTTAGGAGTAAGTAAGGAGTTGCTTACTTAAGTCCTTGCTTTTTCTTTGGGGGTGAGGTGGGGTGTTGGAAAATGGTGTAAAATCGGCTTGTAATTTGCTGTGTTAATATGGAAGTGGTTGTTCATGCTGGCGCAGCTTACATCAGAAATTTGTCTCCTTCCTTTCAGTGCCTGATTCTCATCCATCTACAGGTCAAGGGGAGGTGTCTCAAAAGCAGTAAGTAACTTGTGTTTTGTTCTTATTTAATACCTTAACTGAGTCTTCGCAGCTCGGATGGGAACCTCACATTTTTATTTCCATTAACACGGGCATTTGTACATTAGTTTTTTTAATGATTTTTTTTTTCCAGCCCAAAGTTTTACCCACAAAGGCCCAGCAGTACTGTCTCTGTCACTGCATGTGGTTTCAAGGACCAATATAGCCGTAACCCCTGAGCAATATCCCTTTTCCCATAGACTTCAAGATACCATTCCCAAATCTCCAAGAGAAAGGGAGTAACGCTTGTAATTCAATAAGTAAATTCAGGAATTGGAGTCATAAAAGAAAATTACTTCAGTTCTATTATTCTGCAATTCATTGCTCAAAAATAGCTTCTAAAATTAATAGCTAAGCAATCCATTGCATGTGTTTGAGACAGCAAAGTAGGAAGCTTTCTGAAGCAATTGAAATGAGAGTAACAAGATCACTTGCTATGATATGGATGTTAATTATTAATCTGAAATTATTGCTCTCTCTTAGCACCTCGGTGTCATAGTGCAAAGGATGGTCTTTATTGTGCTGGAAACTGTATTAAAGATGAAGTAATGTCCATTGCTCACTTCCCTCCTGCCTTTTCCACCCCCCAAAAAAAAAGTTGGGGGAAAGCAAACATCTTCCTTTTAAAAATGGGAAATTAAGCCACAAAAAGTGATGTGCGTGAGAGTGTGCAGAGAGCCTGTGCATGAGCTGAGGGACTTTTTATTTTCATCAGTTTGTAGGGAACTGGAAAAAAATAATGAATCGCATTGCTGGGAAAAGTCATGCAGTAAAATAAATTATGAAATAAGCAGAGTTGATATTTTCTTTTCATGGGAATGGACCCTGCTTTGTAGCTGAAATGGGAGTAGCATACAACTGAGAATAAGTAATTGGTTTAGCCTAAAATAATAGATATTTATAAACAGAGAAACTGGGGAGTGAGAGATGTTCTGGTTTGCTGTAGGTTTCCAGTTGAATACTTGAACTTACAAGTAATTTGAAGTGAGACAAGGCAGGTATGCCTGGGCTGTTAGGACAGTGCTTTCCTCAAAGGTCTGCCCTGTCATGTATTTTCTGTTGTGACTGCATCTCCACTTCAGGTGTGGTACAGCTGCTCTCCATTCCCATCTCCAGCTTTCTTTCCTTTATCGTCTCTTCTCCTGTAGCACCGCAGCCTGGCTGCATCTCCACTTCAGGTTTGGCACAGCTGCTCTCCATCCCCATCTCCATCTCCAGCTTTCTTTCCTTTATTGTCTCTTCTCCTGTAGCACCGCAGCCTGAATTGCAGCTGAGGTCTAGCAGACCATTGACAGTCAGTCTGTACTGTGAAGTATCTTAGTCTTTCCAGTCCAGGATCACACATCTCCGATAATCCCTACAGGCACCAAACTATCTGAGACCTCTAGGTACCACCAGAGATTAAAGGGATTTGTAGTTGTTATTCCACACACTGTACGTTTTTTGTACAGCATTGATAGCGACTTCCTTGTCCAGATCAAGTTGCATTAAAACATAAAACTGTTATTTAATCTAAGCGCCAGCCTTTGTTCCTCCATGGCATCCCTAATTCCTTAGGCTCTTGCAAACATGAGCTTAAAAGTTCCGCTGCCTTGGAAACTAGGTGCCATCATTTTTCAAAAAAGTCTTTTATTACAAGCTTAAGAGGCGACTAGTGAGCTTACAAGGGGATAACATATAAAACTGGAGGACCTTGTTCCTCTAAACGCAGGTCCCTGGCAAAGAGCTTAGTGCACCTGTCTCTTATTGAGTAGAGGCTTAAGTAAAGCAAGGAACATAATAGGAAAAATGTTCTGCCTTTGCAACTCGTATTTCAAAGCACTTACAAAGGTCTGGATTGTCCCTCAAGGCACAGGACGGAGGGAGGAGTGGGGTTTTTTTTGCATGTTGCTGCCCCAAAGAGAGAGGCTGTGAGTCAGGGCTTTCTCCATCACGGCGGGATGCATGAGCTGAGGCTTTGGCCACTGCTTGGGAGTCAAGTATCACGTTGCTTTTTTGGCCACGGGGACAGGTGTGAGATATCTGTGTGGCACTTCCCTGGGGTGTAGGATGTGATGTGCTCCATGAGGCATCTTTTGCTGACGCGAGGAGTTGCTGAAGGGGCCTGTTTGTATGCTACTAATGAGCTGGACAAAGCTGACGTCATGAAGAAGTGCCAGGAGGGTGCATTCTGCTGGGTGTCTCACACTGAAAAAACACTTTGCTCTGTAGCCCTACCCCAAATCGCTGGCGTCCTTCTCATCCTGGAGGGCTTGACAGGGGAGCTCTCCTGCAAGGGACAGTGGCTGTGACAGCACTTACAGCAGGGCAACTGTCCCCAAATGGGGATCTGGTTGGAACTGAGTTGCACATGAGACCTGTGTGTCCCGGAAAGTGAGAAGTAGGACCTCTGATGGGCAAGCCTGGGGAGATGTTGCTCAGGCCTTCCTTGAAGATGGGTGTTTGGTTTTTCTTTAGGCTTGGATTAAAGTCTGTAAAGGAGCTCTGGGTGGCTCTTCTCTGCAAACTTTGGCGACTTATGTCTGCCTTGTGGCTTCAGTGCTGGCTTCCAGCTCATGCTGACACTCAGGAGGGATGGCTCTGTCAGGTGGGCTGCACTGACCAGTTCATTTAGCCTTGCAATCAGTTGCTGAGCTATTTTGCCAGTTAACATTTACTACCAGATCTGCAGGAGGTTTGCTGCTTACTTCAAGGCTAAGTGAAGGGGATTTGTCAGTAGTCAGGTCTATTAGACTTTGATATAGCACCAGTGTGTTCATCAGGCCCGAGCGTGGTGCATGGAGGAGGAGGATTGGAGCAGAATTAGAAGGTATAAAGTTCAAATCTAATTTGAAGAATTTTCCCTCTATCACTTAAATGTGGGAAATGTTCCTGTGGTTTCAGGTATAAAATGTCATACTTCATAAGGAGTGTGCGTTTTAAATCTCAGTCAGATATTAAATGCCATGCCACACTCCACTTCTCTCTTTGTTAAAAAGTAAAACCCCAAATCATCTCTCCTGAAATAATGTTGTTTGATAAAATTAAAGCTTTCAAAAGAAGCCAGTTCAAATAGTGTCAGCTCTCTATCATTAGGAAACATCGGGGAGCGTATTGATTTTATTCTGTATTGACAACTGTTCGTCAGCGTTCGGCTATTTAATTATCTAGGATGCTGTTCTTAAAGATGCCTACCAGCATAAATCTAGCAGTCGATACAGATTGACAATTAACATGCACCAGATGGTTTTTTTGGTGAGAAAGAAATAGAAAAAGGGATCATGCTCGGGCTTCTGGCGATTATCCAAATAATTTGTTAGCAGAGGTTTTAGAAAACTGGTTGGCTTGAATATTTGGCTTCAGCTAGCAAATTTTTAATAAATGAACACAAACACTGTGTCAAGCTTGAGTCACTTAGGAGGGCAAAGGTTCCTTCTATATTATTCTGCAAAACAAATATTGGAAATAAGTAGCATTTCTTTTGGTTGTGTAATGTGAAGATGTATTCAATATCGCATGTGAAATGGCACTTCTGGACAGACCCATTTCAGTTCTTTTAGGTTATGGAGATACTCTAACTGCTTACTTTATAGGCTCACCAGTCAGCAATTTAAAATGCTGTATATGCTTCTCTTTTATATTTTCAATGGGAAAATGACAAAAAGTTTGACTGTTAGTACTGGCTATGTGTACACATTTATCACTGAAAACTTAGAAAATTCTCACATTTTTAAGCAAATGAGGAGAAAACACTACACAATATAAGCTGCTATCTGCTCCATCCAATTGGAGTAGGATTTTAGCTGATCTTAGCCCCCATGTCTCATGCCATGGTAAACGGGCAGGAGGTTTGGTGGGACCAGCCTGCTGAGGAGCCCTGGGTTGGTGAGAACTTGGGACAGCAAAGTGCCACTTGCTTCCTGTGGCAGGAGGGGGATGAAGATGCTGGTCTTCGATGTGGTCAGCTTATATGTGCGGTGTTTGATGGTCTTTCTGTTCATGGAAAAAAATAGCTGTGAGACGTTATCATGAATTTACGGGGCAGCAGGCTTGGCTTCAGCCATCCTAGTCAGTGCATAAAATGGAGAGGCTGTTGGAAAGTCCTTTGCTCCCCACTTGGGAAGCAGGTGCTCCTGAGGATCACCAGGGTAGAGAAGACTATGAGTAAGGGGCAGGGGAAGCAGCTCAGCCCTTCAGGGGTCAAGTCTGGATCAGGAGGATCCTCTTCCAGACCCACTGGCTGATTGAAGGTAAGCGTTTGAGCTATTGGGACTTGATGTCTTTAAAGCCAGCAACTGAGAGTGGCTTGGGTCTAAAGGAGAAGGGGATGTTAGCCATCTGCTTTAGCAGTTCATCGCCCAGAGGAGGAGGAATTCATCTGCTATTCACGCACGTAGGCTGTTGTTTCAATTGTGTTTTGATTTGTTTTCCCTCCCACTCTCCAGTAAAGCACCTGTTGAGTTAATCCTCTTTGATTCAACTCAAAAGTAAGGAAGTCAAACTCCTTGAGTGGCTGAGCAGCTCAGCTCTCATTTCCCCAGGTTTCTGTACAGGGGCTCTAGCTGGTGTGTTTTGGAGACTTCCAGAAGGAAAACTATTAAAGCGGGAAAGGGAGAATACAAGGGGAGGGAATACTTAATTTTGCTGGACATAAGGATGACCTAAGTCACAAAACGTTAGTCTGGAAGGGGGAGATACCTTGGAGCTTCCCAAGTCATTCTTCAGAATGGTGAGAAATATTATAGAGGTTCCACTTTGATGCACCTTCAATGAAAACTGATTTGATTAAAAAAAAAAGAAGCCTCTTCCTAAATTGGATGCATCCTGCTTTGCTGCTTTGTTTGTGATGAAAAGTTAAAAGAAAGCAGAACAAAATGTCAGTAGAAAGTAACCCCAAAATACAGTGATTTTTGTAGGGAGCCACAAGCCATCAGCGGCTGAAATCTGGTGGCAATCTTTGGTTCCGCAAACGTGCTTGATACATTGTGTATTCACTTTTCTGACCCCAAAGGCTGGGCAGCCAGTGCTGCCTGTGGAGGGAAACAGGTGCCTCCAGAGGGTATCTGGGGAGAAGACCCTCTGTGTCTTCTCTAAGCTCTGGAAGAGCCACTCTGCTGGCCATCAGGATCCAACCGTAAGGGCTGAAAGCTAAGATGGATGAGTGGTTTCCATGATCCCTCCCCCATAATTGTCCATCTCTGTGTTTAGGCTCTAGGGACATTATGTCCAGTATGTGGGGACTCACTTTCCATCTGGAGTGTCCCAGGATGAGTTAGGTTCACTGATGTGGTTGCATGAATGAAGCAAACCCAGCAACTTATGCCCAGCTAATTCAGTAGTTACAGCAGGAGCTCAAGGGTTAATAATGTCCCACATCGAGCTGAAGGAACAATACAAGTTAAGCGCCTGGCTGTCCATCCCTTCCACGTTACACTTGCGTCACTTCTGCGTGGAAATGAGTGTGAAACTTCTTATTTTTTTTTCCTCCTCCCAGTTCGACTTCTCGTGCTATAAATAAACGGTGCAGTGTGAGAGAAAAATGAATAACAAGGGGCTGTAGTTTTTAGGTGCCTGTGGCAGGATGTTTTCTTGATTATCCTGTTTCTTGTAAACACAGCGATGGCTTTTGTAGCACAGATGTAGAGGCAGCCTGGGTTCATTGTTCAAACACCTGCTGTCCTTTCAAATGGACCCAATGCAGCCCATTGATAAAATTCAGACTCAGAAACCTGCAACACCAGGCTGAGCTCCTGTAGATAGCTCAAAAAAAAAACCTTGAGGATCTGACATCCGCCCTGTTTGGTTTTGTTTTTTTTTTTTTTTCCTCCATTATATTTGATTGGGAGGGGAAGGGAAGCACAAGATTATTTTTTTCCCCTGCTCTTGTTCTCACAATAGCAATAAAAACAATACTGTCCAGCTTTGAGGTGGTACACACTGAGAAATAACAACAATAGCTCACTTTGCAAGGATGCAGCCAAATTTATGAATGAAATTGGTGGCTGCAATTTAGTTTCCAGGCCTGTCTCTGCTTTTGATATGATGAGATGAAATAAAAAAGCCAGAGAAAAAACAGCTTGTAACTATTGTGGGGTTGTAGCGGGGAGTGAGCACAGGGGAAGATTTTGTCTGAGTTGGTGAAGGGTAGCATGGGGTTTTTCCTGTTCCTGCATCAAGATCAAAGCACAAAATGGGTGAATTTGCCCAGTTAAACAGAGGCTTTGCAGCATTTTTTTAAATCTGAAACTAGCACATGGTGAGACTGCAGTTACAGCTCTTCCCAGGTTGGGTACATGGGGTAAATGAAGTCAGGTAGACCCTTGCTGGGACAGGGCTGCTTGGAAGAAAGGGGTAAAATTTAGACCAAAGGCAGCAAGTATTGTTGTTTCTGCAGGTACAGGTCAGTTGTGCACCTTCTACGCACCTGAATGTTTCTTTGGTTGGGACTTCTGGGCTAAAATCTGCTTTTTGGGGAGAGGAGGCCCTCCCAGGCGCCGGAACAAAAAGTCAGAAAGTTGAGGTGGTCAGTAAGGGCAATGTGTGGTTTAGCAGCCTGTTCTCAGATAGGAGACTTGATTTCCATGGTGTTGTTCAGAGCAGGAGAGGTTTTTCTTGCATTGAGGTCTCCTGTATACTTCCCTGCTCCTCATACGTCCCCCACCTGTGCCTTTGGCTGCACAAGCAGAGGAAGACATGCTGCGATTTATTTACTGCTGCTTTGAGCCGAGGATTGGACCAGATGGCCTCCAAAGGTCCCCTCCAACCTAAATTACTGTATATTTATCTTGCTGAGAGAGTCAGATGCCAACAGTGAGTCCCTTACAAAGGCCCTTAATGGGTCAAAGGCTTTCTTCCCCCGCCTCTGAAAATGAGGTCTGGGACTGTAAAGGAAGCAGTGCAGCCCCAGAATAATCATTTTGCCTGAGACAGGTGAAATCAGGCGGCCAGACCTCTGTGTGCTGTGGCTTCATGCTGCTGAACAGATGTGGCCTGCCCCTTGGCAGCCCCAGATGTGCAGAATGGAGGGCAGGGTATAAAGGACTCTTTACTTGGAGTATCCCATGTGTCCTTTTGCACCCCCTGGGCTATTAGGGGTGTCCTAGGAGAGGGGACACTGCTCCACCTCTGGGATGAAGCTGTGGAGGGACCCATAGGCTGTTGGGGAGGGGCCTGTCCTCCTGCTCTCACTCCTCGGCCCCCAGCCTGCAAGCGAGCTCCCAAGGGAGGGAAACACCTAAGGATAAACATTCGTGCGAACCGCCCTTTGCATCTGCCTTTAATTAAGCCACACGCAAAAAAATGCAGAGCAGCATGTTGGCGTGTGTCGATGTCCATGTGTGAGAGGAGCACATGCTGTCTCTGGACTGCGGAGCAAGCGGCACGTAGCGTGGGTGTCGTTATCCAGCTGCAGGAGGTGCCGCCCCATAGGCACCGCAGGCAGGAGAGCTGGTACGAGCCCACCTTTACTGCAGCATGGATTGCATGGGGTCCCTCCCAGACTGAAGGTGGGACACAATAACTTCTCAACAACCAGCACCTGGGAGGAATTTGGCTCTTAAATCCAATTATATTTGCAAGCTGAACTCTTTTGCACTCCTTTCCGGACGTGGCTCTGTCATTGCAAAATCCTGCGTGTGCAGCCTTTCCTTTTTACCCAATGTTTTGGTTGGTTTGAACTTTCTTTTTAATGGCCGTGTTTAAGAGCAAGATAGCAAGGAGTTGGAAGGTGCTTAATGTCCTCAACTTTATTATGCATGCACTTTCTGAGAAAAATGCCTGTTTGCTGATATCATCTCATATGGCTCAATGTCAGAGCTTTGCTACATTTACTAAAAAAGCTGCACTAACCACATGAAATGCTTATGTGAATTTTTCTAGCTTGCATAGGGAGGTGTCCTTGATGACCTTTCACGGTAATTACAGCAGTTAGGAGATGTTTGCCGCAGGCAAACCTCTGTCTAGGTCTTCAGCGTTGTGCACTTAGTTGTTTTGAATTTCCCCTTCCATGTTATTCTGCAAAATAGCATTGTGGCCACTAATGTCTTACTTTTCCCATAAAATCTACCAGTTGCTCTTGGGAGGCAGTGAAAGCTGCTGGGTATTTTCACAAACAAACCAAATATGGTTTTAAGGAAGCATTTCTATTTCCTATTTATGTTTTGCTTTTAGACCCTGACTTCCAGAAACTCTTTTTGCCCAAGAAAAACGGAGATGATCAGACTAGTGTTTCTTTTAAAATGGGTGAAAGATGAAGGATGAACTTCCGTGAGCAGCAAGTTTCCTTTCAAGCGATTCTGAGCAAAACCAAAGCCTTTTTGAAGTGGTTTACTGCACTCGTAGTTTGCTTTGCTTCCTGCTCATGATTTCGGCAGTTAATTTCTTGGGCACACCTCCTGGCACGTTGTGTGTGGTTACAGGCGGTGGGGGAAGTTGGAAGGCCAACAAAAGGCAAGGGGACTTTAAAACCTTTTTTATTTCCTTTTCTATTTAGAGTGGAGCTAACAAGATGTTGCATTTTATTCCTTCCTACCACATCTCCCCCAGCATCAGCACTGATGGAGGCAGAAAGGGATATGAAAGAAATGGGAATAGGAGATTTCATGCTGGATGAGTCTCCAGTTAGGGGTCCAGACTGTGGGCAGTATAAAAAAAGCTTTGTTTAGTCTGCAGTTGGTGGCTGGTGTTTGCTCTTAGCATAAGCCCTGGGTGCCAAGCTGGGAAGTGGGGTGTCCTCCTTTTCAAGCTGATGTGATTTACGGTGTTGGGATATAGCTCCAGCACAGCTATGGGATCGATGGAGCTAAAGCAGAGGGAAACATATGCTGGAGAGCTTGTCTCAGTGCCAGAGCGTGAGATGTGAGGGCAGAGCTGCTCCTACCTCACACCCATGCTTGGAGGTACAGCTCTTGACAGAGCTGGCAGGTCCTTCCTTCCTGCCACCCTCTGTGGACCATTTGCACCCCATGGTTATGCTGGCAGAGCTGTCTGTGGGACCTCAGGATGCACTGGGTGAGGATGAAGGAAGATTAAAATGGCTTTGAAGCCACAGCCAGGGGCATTGCTGGATGATCAGCATGTAGTGAGTGATGAAGGCTGAAGACATCACTGCCCCACCAGCTGTTTGGCCGTATCTACAAGAGCAGGAAGAACCTGTTGAACCCCTGCTGGACTAATTTGTTTAATAAATAGGATATGTTGTCACAACAGGACTCCACCAGCTTGGTGAAAAGCTATAACTTGCAGCAAGGCTGTGGCTTTGTATTACCACGGTCATGCCAGCTCCTCCAGTGGTGCAGACTAAGTTGTTGCCTTTGGTGACCACTGTACTCTGTTAGTTTACACCAGCAGAGGAGCTGAATGCCTGAATTTTGCTTGGCGGCTGTTTCAGAGCAAGATGTTGTTCTCTTTGCTCGATCAGCGTGCACATTAATGTATCTGTTAATTACGTTAATGTAATCTGTCACTGGGCAAAGACCTCCTCCTGCTGTTGAAGGTGGTGATGGAGACCCTCATTGGAGTGCAGGAGGAAGCAGCGTATGTGGGATCAGAGGGTGGGTGGGGGATCTAGGCACATCTGAGCCATGTGAAACACACTGGATGGTGAAGATCTGTCAGCTCTGTGATGTCCTCGTGTGTGTGCGGAGTCATGTCAGTGGTGATAGTCTTATACTGGCCTCACATCGCCTTGTGTGACTACAGCTGGGAAATGTACCTTCTGGCAAGGCTCCTTGTCCAGGTCTTCAATCTCCCACAGTAGACTACCTTGGTCCTGGGCATGTGTAGTATGTGGAGGCTGTGGACCATCTCATTCCTGCGTTGGTGGGGAGGAGGTCCCGTAACAACAGGAGAGGGGACCACAAGAAATGGCAACGGCGTAAGTTTTGGGTGCTACATCACAGAGAAGGGAGACCAAGCTGAGGTGGTCATGTCCCTCTCAATGTGTGAAATGCAGCAGGTTTGTATCAGTACCTCAGGTTTCTATCTCTTTTAAGCTGTGGCTTGGTTAGATGCAGTTCCCTCACTGAATCACCTGTCTTGTGAGCAAGGTCCTGGGTTTAATTAAAGCCTTAGTTTAGTTTTGGACTGTTTAAAATGCACTGATAAACAGCAGCCTTGATGCTAGTTTTCCTATTGCCTTGTGTTGTTGTACACTATTTCCATCCAGGTGGTACCTCCGGGCTCCTGTGTTGGTGCTATGTGCTCTTCTGTCCCAGCACAAAAAACCCACTTGTGTCCTGAAGGGCTCACGCGTTAAGCAAAGGGTCTTTGGCTCCAAATCCGGAGGTTAGCAAAGAGCATATGGTCCTTAAGAGGTGCAGCTTGTAATCCTAAAAATGCCTGGAAAACTGGATAGCAGCCTTTTCCCTTTTACTAGTGTCTGGCCTGAGGAGCAGCAGGATTTAAGCACGTACTTAAATTTCAGCATGTGCTTAAGTGTTGTCCTGAATAGACACCCTCTCGAGCTTTTGCTGAAGTGCTTTTCTGAACCAAGGCCAGCAGGCCATGAAAGTTGTCTCTTGTTGTTTCTACCCCACTGCGTATATGTTCATTGCAGCTCGCTGGCTGTTTACCGCAAGGAGAAAGTCAATTTATTTAGTTGCAGCTAGCTGAGTAACTGAGAGCACGCAGGTTAGGAGAGTCGTATATGAGCTGGGAGCACGACATCTGACCTTGTCTGTTGTCTGTCTAGTTTCTATGATCCTAATTCTGCTCTAAATTAATTCTTTTGTTTAGCTGCTTTTTTTTTTTTTCTCTCTCTCTTTCCTTTTTGTTTTCGCATGAATGCTTGTCCCTATATTTAGGTCTGCCGAGGCGGGATGTTATGAATAATTGTTGATTGATATTATTAAACACTAACACGCTTGGCTGTGTTGCACTAATGATGGGGCTTTTGGGATATGCAAATCAATTAATTGCAGTAATTGCTGTAATAGCTGTTTTGGAGGATGCTGTTGAAGAGCCCTTGGGAGGGCGGACAAAGAGGGAGACATTTGGAGGCACGAAGGAGAAGGGGTGCTTGGGAGTCACTGGAGATGGTTCATTCAAGCTGCTGATTTGTGAAGTGAGTGAGTTTTGGAGAGCAAAACAAATGCAACATCAAATCCGCTTTGTTTCAGAGTTACCCCAGTGTGGCTACTCCTGGACTTTTCCCAGGGCCCCTTCTGCTGAGTTGGAGCTGAAGAAGCTCACAGATGAGACAGAGCCTTTTCCAACGTAATCTCTTGGTTTAGAAATATGTGAGACCTCCTTGGAAAAAGACACGTTTCCAATATTAGACCTCTGCATCACCTCACACTGAACAGTTTTGGTTTGCCAGCTGATTCTCATTCATGACAAGGCTTTTTCCCCTTCTGTGGGCAACATCATGGGGTCTCATAATGAGCACAGAAGGGACATGAGATGCCTCGGGAACCACTGTGGGGTGTCTGTGGAGGGAGTGAGATTCTGGTATTGTGAGGACAAGGAGGAAAACGTCTCTTCTGGCTTTTCCCCCATCCTATATGTGCTCTCCCTGCCTTTGTGTATTATTGTATATTCTTTTGTCTGGGTTTCTATATGCAACGTGCTTTAGTCTCTGTGCTCTGGGGTGAGTGTTCAATGTGGTGCACAGATGGTGCTCCCAGAAATCCCGTTATTTGCTAATGGGATTTTGTGCGAAGCGTTTCCACTGTTCTTTTCAACAGTCTGTGTGTTTGTGTAAATATGCCCAGACCTTCATCTTGCTGAGACACCCTCTTCCGTGCAGCTGAGAACACGGCTTTATTTTTTTATTTATCTGGATTTTTTAATCCCTAAGAAGGATGTCAGACCAGCTTCTGTGGGAGGCAGTGGTTGCAGGATCCAGGCAATGCCGAGGTCTGTACCTGCGTGAAGGAGGGTCCGTCCCTGCTGGCTCTGCCAGGTGTCACAACCCTGCCAGGTGGCCTGCCCAGATCAGTTGGGGCACTCCACTCTCAGGTCCTTGTTACCTTGCTGGTAGTCCTGTCCTTACATTTTGCACTGATGTATGGCTGAGATATGCTTATCTATTCAGCAGCTTCCCCCCTGGTCCTGCAACGTTTTTGTAATGCAATGTCCAGCTATTATGCAGCTATTCCCCTCTGTGCCCTCCATTCTTCAAGTAGTGCTCAAAATCATGATATAAATAGCAAAAGCTTAGAATATGTTGCTTTTATCACCAGAGGCCTTTCAGAATTGGTTAGACGTGTGCCTGATGGGGATAATACAGCGCTGATTCTTCCACTGGGCACAGAGCTGGACTAGGTGACCTCCTGAGGTCTTTTCCAACCCTTAGTTTTCCGTCACTGTGTGATATTCGCTGCTAGTGTTGAAATTGGTAAGTGGAGCTTTGTTTTGCGTCATGCTTACTGCAGGGAGGTCAGGGCTTGGCTGCCGTCGTGACTAACAGACAGTTACGGGGTATGTGTCAGGAAGTTCCCTGTCCATCTGCGTACTCCTCATCCTGCAAAAGGCTCTTCCCCTAAATGCTTCTCAGGCTCTTCTGCGATGGGAAGGTGAGTCATATGAGGGCAGAGGTTCTTCTTTAGCTGGCCAAGGACCGCAGGTGGTTCCTCTGGAGCTGACCTTTACCAGAAAAATCTCATTGCAACTCTGGTTCAGAAAGTACGGGCAGCCCAAGGCAGGAAACCTGCCAAGGACTGTTCCCGTTATGGTACGGTGCCATTGAGCTGGCTGATTTGGGATCAGGGGCTGGTGATGGCTTGCTGACTAGGCAAAGGAGAACCAGCTGGGAGATACTGCTACATGCAGATATAAGATTGATGCTTACAGCCCCACTGTGCTTCTCTGAACATCCAGGACTGTATTGACCTCTAAAGTGGGGTCCCAGTCTCAAAAAACCCTCATCTCCAGCTGTGTGCCTGTGCCAGGGTCCAGCGCTGGGCTGGGGAGGTGTGAAAACAAAAAAAAGACTTGCTGTCACCTCCGCAGCACCTGGATCTGTCTCCATGTTTTATTTGGACGTCATCGTACTTCTTAAGCATCTGGCCAGTGTGGTGTCTATCCATCTGTAGTGGTTTTGTGACTGCTTTGTCCAAAATTTGGGAGCCACGGGGGATTCTGGAACACAGCCTGCTGTGTCTCATACCCCTCCTCCAGTGGCGGAGTTTGGGGAATAACGTTTTTCAGGTCAGCAAAACATGGCAGAGAACCTGCACAGACACTGATCTTCAGCAATGCCCCACTGTGATCTGATGTCCTCTGTGGGGTTGGATCTGTATGGGAAAACAGCTCTTCAGAGGCATTTGCTTTCTGTGCCCATTGCAAAATAGCTCCCTGGCTTGTGTTTTTGTAGCCTCTCAATTTTGCTGATTTTATCGCCCTTCTGATAAGGGTGATTAGATCTGATTTGTTTGAATTATAGCCTGACTGCTTTCAGCTCTCACAGACACAACACCGTGCTGCGCTGAGTTCACGCTGGCTTGTGTATGGGGGGGGAAACGAGGAGGGGAGAGCCTTTCTCCTCCTCTGATAATAGCTAGCAGATGTGATATTGTTACCAGGTCAAGGATCTGAAAGCATCAAGCAGCAGGAAAAAAGCTGTGCTAGGATGGCACTTTAAAGCTGTAAAGGGGAGGATGTGGCAGAGGCTGAATCATCCCATGCTCGGCAGCAGGTCTGAGTGCTCCTCTGCAAGGTTTCACAAGTTGTGGTATATTTAAGTAGTCCTGGTTCGGTGGTTTGGCCCCAGGAGCTATTTCTTTAGATCTATACTAAACCATTACTGATTTCTTCATAAAAGCCAAGTCTGCCTATGGCTCATTTATGTCTTGGGAGCTGTGTGCAGTTAGTTTGTTAGTGTGTCTTGTTCTTCTGGAGGTGCGATGCCCTAATTTGTTCCCTTTTTTATAGGCTCCTGGGCCAGAAAGGCTTTTCCCCTCTAACCAGGTTTTGTCCAAGGTTGGTGACCTGCTGTGAGACAGACCATGATGCATGCAATATTAAAACCTGGCTCTTCTGTGTTACTGTGTTTTTTTTTGGTTTTTTTTGGGTTTTTTTTTTTTTTTTTCTAAAGCCCTTGCAGTAGCTTTTCAGGGTAGTTCAAAAAATCTGGGACAGGTCAAACTGCCAACTACTACTGTGCCCTCATGCCTTTGTTGTTTGATCTAGTGGCTGAAAAATCTGAAATAAGACATGATTCAGCTGTGGGTTTGGTGCCATTTTGGGCTCTGGGAGGAGGCTGAGTTCTGTCTGTAGGTGCATCTGTTGCAGGGCTTGGCCAAGTGCATCCTGGGGTCTTGCCCTCCTCACCCCCCCAGTCTCCTCTGCCAGGCGATATAATCGTAGTAGCAGATCCTTGTAGGATTGCTATTTAGAAAACAGGCTCTGCTTTAACTTTGGCTAGTGGTTTCAGTGAAAGCAGTATGCTTTAAACCCCATGTTGCAGTCCTGGGCTCTATACAGCCCTTGGAAAAAGAGCTTCCCAGGTTCTGGCCAAATGTGGTCATCAAAGAGTATATGGTCACTCCTAGCATGGGGCCAGAGAGCTGCAGAAGCTTTAAGGAGAGAACTGGATGTGCCTACAGCATGCCAAAAAAGAATAAAATACCTAAAAGTACAGGAAAAAGTCTTGAGGAGCTGCTGTGGGTAAGAGAGGACGGAGCCTTACTTGAAGGTGGGTGAGTTGCATCTTTGAGGGAGGAGGTATGGGAGTGGGCTGGAAGGGAGGATGTGGCAGCAAAGCAGTGTGACAGCTTCGTCTTAACATGGAGGTCTGTGCTGGGGAGGAATAGCCCAACCGAGGCTATCTTTTCATTGCTGTAATGGGTGGCTGTTACATGCTCTAGTGGTAGCTTCATGGCAAAAAATGTGTCCCTTTCTCATTCCTCTGGCTTTTTTTCCCCACTGTTCCCCTCACCTCCAGCAAGGTGTCCTCCAAGTTAATTTTAGGATAAGAGAAGCAAAGTCCACGTGTTTAACTTAATCGCTGGTTTCAGTACATGCTGTGTAAATGCAAAGCAGGGGTTTTAAGTGCAGCCAAGAAAATACTGCGGGGACACAAGTGTGTGTGTATGTGTGTCAGGAGAGGCTATAAATAGCCTATAGATATGCATTATATTACATTGTAGTTTGCTTTTCTCTTATGCTGATGGTGCATTTTCTGGCAATGTAGATGGCAAGCCCTTTCTATGTGATATTTGCCAATATTGAGAGCACTTGTGAACTCTTATGCCACTGCTATTTGCTGTCCAAGGGACATGGGAAGAAAACTGCAATGCTTCCAATGCGCTTGCTCTCTCCCACCTCCCCCCTACATCTTCTTTCCCAGCTGATTTGACCAGGTCACTCCCCATCTTTGATTTTTTCCTCTTATTTAAAGACCTCCTGTGGCTGCATTGTCTGGAACAGCTCCGATAGAGGCTTCAGAGCCGTACTTCCCCCTAACTAGAGAACACGCTCTCATTAACAGCCCTCGAGGAGGGTGAATATTGCTGCTACCTTCAAAGGAGAGACAGAGGTGCAGAGCAAACTCCTGGCCCTCAGTCAGATGGTGCTCTGCTGAAGACATCAGCAAGATCAAAACATCAGCTGGTGAGAACAGAAGTGATGCAGGTATTTCTCTATGATGCAGGAGCTGTGGTGGCTTTGTGGTTCCTGGAGACACGAGGTGAACTGGCTTTAACTAGCTTTGGTACCGATAAAAGTGCAGCAGCCACTTGGGCGAACGGCCCAACTACTTGCTTAGCCTCTCAGGAGGGTTTCAATGCGCATACTGAACTCTGCTGCCACTGTCAGCAGTGACTCTGCTAGTTAGCTTAAAGTTAGCTTGGGACTGCCTGTGCCATCTGCAGTTGCACCATCTGCAGAAGAGATGTACCCTCAGTTGCTGTCAAGTGAAACTGCGCTGAAGCTTGGGAGCCACAACCCTCTTCCCAGCTGCTATGTGAACACCTCTGCCAGGCACTTAGTCTCCTTCTTCAAAGTTGCACCTCGATGGATGAGCTCCAGATGGTTGAGTGGGAACCTTGCCAAACATGGAGGGCTATCAGCAGTGTTATGGATGACTGTAGGCTTCCTGCTGGGAAGTATGTAAAGATCTGTTGGCTTCTTGTTTTAGTTCCCTAAAAGAGCGTTCTCATAACTACTTTTGGCTTTCCTTTTAGCCTAATGAGTTCTTCTCCCTTTTCCAAAAAGTCTGAGGCGAGTCAGTCCTAAACTATCCACAGCATCTATTTGTCTGATTTCCCCCTTGTCTGGAAGCATATCAGATCAGTGTGGTGGGGTGGAGGTAGGTTGGATTTCAGCCATCCTTTGGCTTCTGCCATGAGTGCATAGACTGTTATCTTTTCAATGTGACCATTAAGGAGAAAAAAAAAAAAAAAGGAAATTAAACCACAAACAACTGCATTAAAATAATAATCAAAGCCTCATGAAAGCACAAAAAAACCCAGTAAACTCTCTATTCTTTGAAACTTGAATCTTATCTCCCCCTGTCAAGGTTAATTGTGGTTGGGTTCAAACCATGGACAAGCTTTCATTATGACTGGAGATCTGAGCCATGGCTGGGCCAGGTTCATCTGCTGGGTGGTTTGTAGCAGGGTTGAATTTGGTCCTGTCTGTTAAGGATGGCGTTTCATCTGTAACTGTACATTTCATTATATTTGTGGATTTAAATCTGACCTTTAATGTTTACTGAGTGTCTTCTCCCAGAGTTATAATCTGTAGAGCTATTTTAAAGGTGGTCACTTTATTTCTTTCCATATTACATTGAAGACTCCAGTACGACAGTGTGGTCAGATCTGCAGAGCTTAGAAACAACTGCTAGAAGATCCCCTAACATAAGAGACCCTTCTATTTTACGTGGTGGAGAGCAAATAGTCTGTCCTGGGAAGCAAGTCCTCCTTGCTTCTCAGTTAATTAACCTACCAAGAGCCAAAGACTGATTTTTTTTTCTTTTCTTTTTCTTTTGGACTGCTGCAGAGCTGCTGTTGCAGCCCAACCTGCATGTTCAGGATCCCAGCTGTTCTAGTTGTGGTTTTCACTCCCGCAGCTCATGTTCTTCTGAAGGGGTGCTTGGAGAAGGTGGGTTATTAAAAGCTTTAACAATGAAAAAAATACTGAACTACATCACAGGATTAAAAATACATTAATGAAATGGGCATAATGAGTATTGGAAATAGTTTTATACCCCCTTGAATGAGAAAATATAAATATACATATACGAAATGACAGTATACGTATACTAAATGACCCTGCCCCCCCCAGAGTCATATTTTCAACTGGCTAGGTTAATTTGGAAGATAGTATTTCACATGCAAATAAGTAGGGATTATGGTTCTGCTTGGGTAAATCAGAAACTGTTCAATGCTTCAATTTACTTAACCTTAAAAGGGGGTTATCAGTGTTCTCTTCACCTCTGTGCTGTCTCCTGAGCTCCTCAAGCACAAAAGGAGGCTGAAGAGATATTAGAAGAAAAGAGAATGAACTTACTTTCTCACTTTCAGTCATTTTTATGACGTGGGTAAGAGAGTTGCTTGTATCAGTGCTGGAACCTTTCCTGGTGTTTGTGGTAGAACTAGCAATGGGGAAAACAAACTTGTTTTGGGAACAGTTTTTTGGGTCCTCCCTCCCCCCAGGAGTTTTCATTACTTTTAGCAGAACTTTCCAAATTTTTAATACCAAACAAAATTCATTAATTCCCATCCAAACTCCTTGACCAGAATTGCATAGTAACTTTATAAAACATCTTTGAAAGTGTTGATTTTACAGGACTGAGCCTTCGGTGGTTTCTCGGTTCTCCTGGTACAAAGCAGTGGAGCCATGGAGCTATGGGACGTGTAGCCGCCGGCTGATAATGCCTTGAAGGAGCCTGTGCCCAACAAAAGAGCCCAAAGTGCTGCAGGACTGGGCGTGCAGGATTCTTCCTTTGCTACAGAGGTGCTATTTTGACACGAGAAAGCCTCAAACACGGCTAATGGGATGTGGCCAGCCGTGACTTGACATTGGTTGCTTAGCATTCCATCTCCATCTTTTCCCCCACCTTACTTCTTTCCTGTGGCCTGTTTTCATTTCCTTGCTAATTCAAGCATGTCTAATGTTAGCATGAGGAATTTTTGTATGGTGCAGATAGGTCAGGGAGATCTGACTGAGACTATTTTACAGGTGGCATTCATATATACAGGTGGGGGAGTAGGACAATGGAAAGGTCATAGAGATGGGACCTGTGAGAAGTGCTATTGCAGACGGTGAGGAAATCTGGGAAGGTGAAATGCATAAGAATATTTGCAGCAGTGGGTGAAAGGAGGTTAAAACACTTGTGAATGGGCACAGATGGGTGCAGTCCATGGGGATTTGTATTACTTTCTGCTGTCAGAGAAACGTGAGCGCCCGCTCCCTGTCTTCAGGCACCAGCCTGTAGCACCGTGTCCCATCTCGCACTGTCCTTGGCTAGCGCAGAAGTGCTGGTAATAAGCAGGTGTCCCTCGCTGGCATGTGGAAAGAAGAGTCGGCTTGCCTTGCAAATGCTTTCCCCAAAGACAGCTTCAGTCATTGCATGTGTGGGGCTTAGCCCATTCACTCGTGCTGCGAATTACAGAAACCAGACCTCGCGTTTTCGTATGGACTATATCCACTAGCAACCAGCTGGTGCTGGTATTTGATATTAGCTGGGAATCCAGTCAGGAAGTTTTGATATTTTTTTTTTTTTGTGTTTTTGTTTTGATTTTAATTTTTTAAATTTCCACCATCTTCTCAGGCTTGCTCCCTACACCCTGGTTGGTCTGTCTAGTTTATCCACTTACCCACAGCGTACTGTTGGGGTATGTGAACGTATGAGCTCACTTGGCATGGGGACTTACGCAGTGCCAAGCTATAGGAACTTCCCTCATATGTCTCACTTTGTGCAGTCTGAACTCAGCATCATTTCTATGAAGTTGAAGAAAAAGGCTGCATAGCTCCTTAACAGCCATTTTTTTCCCCTTTCTAATACATTTCCATGCCTGAAAATGGGTAAATGTACAATTTATTGGAAACAATGCTTAGAAAGCTAAGGGCTGTAGCTTTTAAATGTCTTGTGTGTTTATTTTTATGAAAAAAAAAAAACCAAACCCATGTTTCCTTCATTAATGGATAGTATTTACTTTAGGTACAGCAGAAATTTGATGTTGAGTTTCAAATTAAGTAAATCTCCGTTTATGAAAGCCCTAAGTGCCTCTGTTTCCAGGTCTCTCCACGGTACATTTAGGCTCTGTGTCTGTGTTGGAGGCTTAAAACTCAGCAGCCTCAGCTCATATCTAGCAGGAAGGGAACTAAACATAGGTCTGACTTTTAGGCTGTATTAAAGGCTGGTGCCATGGAGGGGTGTGAAAAGCCTTTCATGTGGCCGGAGGAGGACTCTCCAGAGACAACCAGAGACAGCCTTGGTGGAGGAAAGTCTAGGAGCAAGGTGAAGACAGGAATCCAGACTGTTAGAGACACAGGATAAGGTTTCACTTCTGGGGGTTGGTTCCTTTCCTAAAGCAAACAAAACCTTGGTTTTGACTTTGCTCATTTGGTTTCTCTTTTTCTGGAAATGTATTGCTTTATCAAACAGTGCAGGAAGCTTCCAAAAACTCAGTTTGCCCCAGGACACTTGAGGAATTTCTTTTCATTTTGAAGGATTTCTGTGTGTTGATTCCAGTAAGCTGAGCATGGATCACCAGACTCTCTTATAGATTTAGTGTTTTGGGGACTTAGTCACCAACAACATCATCCTGCAATACGTTATGCATGGTGGCCATCACTTTACCCAACACCAGTGGCATGAGAAAGCTGTGTCACATGTACGTTTGCTGGATCAGGACCGGAGTGTGCAGTGTTTTGCAGGATGGGGTATGAGAGAGCTGCTCTCCCTGCTCTCCAGTTTATTAGCGTGCTCTGTGTAACGAAGTTTGAAAGAAAGCTGGCACCTTTCCTTTTAGTGCCAGCGACGTTGTGCTTTCTAAGCTTTGTGTTCAGCTCACTGTGACTGAGTGCCTTGCAGCAAGGTTCATTAGCAGATAATTGTCCCCATCTGAAATCAAGTGAAGTCTTTAGACTTGCCTTTGATTTGTCCAGTGTCAAATGAGTACTGTAAGGCTCTCGGTCCTGTCCAGAGAGGATTAGTTCCCAAGGATCTCAAGATGAAATAGCTTAAAAGCAACTGTGAAAATATGTCCTTTCTTTTTTTTTTCCTAGCACTTGATGCTGTATTAAGGTGGCTGAACCATTTTTAGAAAAGAGGAAGGCGATTCATCTCTACTTGCACAAGTGGATTTTCTGGCTCTGTTATACCCTTTTCCAGTATTCTAGTGCTGGTTGTATTATTCTGAATCAATATTAAGTAGAACTGGTAATAAAAAACCTAAATAATCAGCCAAAAGCCAGCCCAAAAAAAACCCCCAACCAACACTAAAGCTCCAGAAGATGTTGACATCTTTCCACTCCCTCCAGTGTTGAAAATGTCAAAAAAACTTCCATGTACTTTGGGCTTTGGAAAAATACATTAGCAGATGAGCACTGCTTAGCCTGTGCAGGGACTTGCATGCAGATGCCATGGGTGACGGTCGTGAGGAGCTCTGCCCTCTGCTCTCATGTGTGGAAGCCTCCCCGAAGCCATCTTTGTGTCCTAGAATAATGAGGCACATTCCTGCCTAAACAAATGACATTAAATACCACACCTTCTCCCCATCTTCTCTGCCAGGTAAAACCCACCCTGAAGTGATAGGCGTTAGCATAAGCAAAGCTAATTCACTAACTTTTATCTCCAGTGTACCGTATAATTGATTTCATCAAATAAAATCTATGTAATAAAGCTCTGGAAGTTCAGGGAAAGCTACAAGTTAATTGTAGTTCAGCCAAGAATCAATTTCTCATTTTCTTTCTTGTTTTCTGACAATTTCTGTTTGTTGGTCAGGGCCAGAAGGGATGGAGACTTTACAAATGTTAGTATCCTCTGTATCACCGGCATTTCATACACAGACTGAAAACGAGAGGAAAATTTTGCAGATAATTTTTGGATCAGCCACAGTAGGGAAATGTCTGGGTCAAAACAGTTGTCCAGCAATTTTACTGCTGTATAAAGCTAAATATGGTTTTTATCTGTAAATTTTTGGTTTAGTTCTTGCTGTAGTTTCCCCTGAACACAGAGTCAGGGAAGAAATGAATTAAGACTAGCTTTTTTTTACAGTGTCTCCATTTCAGGGAAGCAATAAAAATTTAAAGCACAATAAGAAGTTAAAACATCAGCCCTATTTTGCTGAGTGAAGATGTTTAAGAAATGTTTTGGATAAAACCTCTGCAGTGAAACCCCGCAGTCATTCAAGCTGATAGATATTTAGCTTTTCTTTTGTTCTCAGTTCAGAATAAATGCCATATCCAGGAAGAAAAAGGGAGGAATTAGACCACATTTTCTGGGATGCCTGGGTAGTTGGAGGAGTGGCGGATGCTCTAGATGAACAGCTGTTGCATAGGCATAAATTGCCTGTGAAATATATGTTGTGGGAGTCCAGCCCATCCAAAATGCAACATGTAGTTTTTTCTCTCGATGGAACTGTTTGCCTTCCAGGTGATTTCTTTAGGAATGGCTTGGATCTGTCCACTGCATATGTCAGCTCCAACTTTTGAAAGCTTTACAAGGCTGATTCTTTTAGAAAACCTTGATTCTACTCCACCTCTCAATTTGCTCCTGCTTTTCACGACTGGAGCAAACGCAAGATATGTTCTGACCAAGTTATAAACCTCAGACTTTTCAGAGGAAGATGCTAAGGGGAGTGGTGAAGTGAGAACTGGCGTCTCCTCTCCCTAATCTTGTCAGCCTTGAGATTTCAGCATGGGCCAAGTAAGAGGTGGCTGCTAAAGTGGAAGCATCATCTCAATCCAGATGGTACATCTTTCTGGGGCACTAGTCCCTGTCCAGGTAGGTCAAATGTGCCAGAAGGAGCAACCTGGATTCAGTCTTTGTTTTTTTTTTTAAAGCAGTTGTGTCATTGCAGCCTTTTTATTTTGTTTGTTCTGCAAGGAGCTAAGATGAGAGATTGCACAGATCAGAGAGGGTCAAGAAAAATGACGCGCAATCCAGAGCCTT
Organism: Charadrius vociferus; assembly: GCF_000708025.1. Lineage (NCBI taxonomy): Eukaryota > Metazoa > Chordata > Aves > Charadriiformes > Charadriidae > Charadrius > Charadrius vociferus. The sequence goes on from NW_009648960.1 coordinate 746,760, forward strand.
AAATTTCCCTCATCCACCATCCACCTCATTCTTCAGCTGACCTCCAGCCCATGTGCTGCAGAGCTGGTTTTCACCAGATACTTCTCCTTACTCACTTTGCTTACACAGCTGGTTTTGAAGTGTGCTCTTGAAAAACATACATTCAGTACAAATATTATCCCTATACATCCTCCCCCTGTTATTTCTTGCATGCAGGATCAGCAGTTTGCAGCGCGTACCTTGAATCCCATAAGACACTAGAGCTACCCTGAGAAACGTTGCCTTAAAAAAAATATCCTCTAGTAGGGCAGCTAAGAGGAAAATTCAAATGGTGACTGAAAGGTACAGTGTCCCTGGGCTGGGCAGTGTTCAGCCAGGTCGTAAAAAGGTAGTGAATCCTGAGAGAGATTTTAGACTGCAAGGAGAAATGGTGAGGTGTGAGATGGCTGGCTTTGTGCAGCTCATTATGTTCCCGTTGCCGATTTCTAAATGGAGTCCTGTCGCTGAGAGAGACCAGGTTTGCTTTTACTAAAAACATAGGGGTGGGTTTTTATTTTTCTTGTACCGAGGTATGTAACTTTAGATAGCCATCTCTGTGCCTGGTCACCTCTGAGATTTTTTTCCACTGACATTCACCTTGACAAGCTACAAAGAGGTAAAAACTACAGTGGCTTGCTGCGTCTTGACTAGTGTCGTGCTTTGATATAAATCCTCAGGGTAAAAAAACCACCTTGTGCAGCGAAAGCAAAGGCTGAAGTAGCTTTCATGAGGCAGGCTTAGTTCCCCTGGAGGACTGACATCCCCATTTTTGAGGCCTAATTGCATGAAGTCTCCTGTGATAATTTCTTAGACGGTGAGGAAAAGCGGCTGGAGCCAGCCTCCGGCATTGAGGGGTATGAGCCCAGCGGGTCGGTGTAGTGTCTTGATAGGGCAACAAAGAGATCCAAAGACTTGTACAACAGTGATCCTGTCGGATGTGGTTAAAGCTTTTTTTCATTCATTGCTAACACAGATTCCTTGGGTTGATCAATATTAAAACGCTTCACTTAAAGGTGCATTTCCTTTGCAACTTGTAATGATATTTTCATGATAAAGGAATTCTCTTGTATTTAGTTATTGTTGTTTCTGAGCAGAGGTAGTGCTTGTAGGAGTCATCAGTCTGACACTGGGCTGACCTTGTCAGCTTGGCCACGCAGGGCTATTGCAGCCATCAGCAGCATCTGCCTTTCTGCTAGCCCTGAGGGACTGCAATCCAGGCTCCCTGACGCTAGCCAGATCTGCAGCAGTAACCTGGAGGTATTGTGTTAGGAGTTCCCCTCCTTCGCTCTGGATTGCAGGATCAACCAACACCACACTTTCTCCCTGTGCATTATCCTGTGCTGAGGGGGAACTGGCTGTGCTGGGGGCTGCCGACGTATCCCTTCAGTCTTCACTTTGCCGGTGATATAATGTCATAACCCCCTGGCTCAGCTTGTAGCAGTGTGTGGGGTATTGGTTTCTGTTTCACAAAACCATAGCCTTCAAAGGATTGCTGGGCATAATGAGTTGGGCAGCTGCCAATAGATAGCTCTGTGTCATCAGGAGCTGTAACCCTCCATGTGTTAAAGCTTTCCTGCTCCTCAGTACTTCAGATGGCTTTGTGTCTATAAGAGCAGGCACAATTTCTCAGGGTCTTGGGGTGCGCCTACATCTTCTGAACCCTTTTTGAAGCTATTTCTGCATTTCATTTGACAGCCTAAGGCCCACAGGAGGGAAGAACCTAGCTGGTTTGTAGGCATGCAACCCCCACGTTTAACTTGGACATCATAGCATGCTCATAAACCCTAAGTAACAGCTGTTTTGAAAGCCCTCTGCAGTATTGATTTATATTTTTCTGCAGCATCAGCATCATTTAAAGGACAAGGGATTTTATAATGCAGTTGTAAATTATTCGTATAAGTATCTTAAGTGCCTCATGGGAGTGCATGATCACTCAAGATGCTTTGTAATTTATTTCTTCTCATGTTTTTCAGCTATGCAATAAAACATTTGTAAATACCCAGGAACGAGGGTCCTTACAAATGGCACTGACGTGCACCAGGCTCGCGTGAAAATCCTTGTTATCATCTGCAGGAAGGAGAAAAGGAAGATCGAAATGATAAGTCTAAAATTTTCCTGAACTTTTGTGGCAAGTGCGTGCCACTGAAGCTGCCGAAAAGGTTATAAACCTGGTAATTTTCCTTCCTGGATCCTCTTGCTGGGGTCCCCGCTGGAATCTCTCCTCGCTGTGTCGTGGCTCATGCTCTGAAGTTAGCGGCTGTCCTGACCTGGTAAAAATCTAGGCAGGTGCAAGCCAAACTGTTAAGACTAATTAACATCAGTGCTTAAATCCCCCAATTTGTCCTAATATGTGGCCTGGTGATGAGGTACAGGTGAAAGATTTAATGGCCCTGCTGCTCCTCTGAGAAGCAGAGGGCTTTGTGGAAGGACTGTTTCTGCCAAGTACAACTTCTGCTGGTGGGGCTCAGCCACAGAAGCAAAGAGCAGCTCAGTTTTTCCCTTGCCGGGCTTGGTGAGCAATTCCTTTTCTCAAAGAGTGTCATTCTCTGTGGATGAGATCAGCTATAAGCTATACAGCTTTACAGTCAGCTCTCAGAGTGTGTTTGTCCAGGTCTAACCTTGGGTGGCTCAGACAATAACTTGTATTATCTTTAGCATGTTTTGACTCTCAGTAGCGTTGTTTTATCCTCTTTCTGATTAAGTACTCGATAGGCTGTTTCACGTTGAGCTGGTAGCATCAGGTCCTAAAGGATATCAAAAGTGACTGTCCCAAGTGTGAAGTTTCATGTGTAACTCAGAAAAAACCTCAGTGACCCAAATGTATGCAAAGGGTGAAAAGCTGCAATTGCCTCTTGCTGGTGAAGGCAGGCTTATGTCATCCCAGATAATTTTTGAGAGTAAATAAATGGCTTCGTTTTCTCTTATTTAAGAGAAGCCCAGCATGAAATTTGCTGGAAGAGCACCTGAAGTGACTTTACTGTGCAAGAGTCTTCAAGCTCAGGAGTCCTGTCTAACAGCTCCCAAAGTTATTGACCATCTGAGGCTTTGAATGAGAGTGTCAGATGTGCTGTTTTGTCTTCAGTCATTTCTCCAAACTGCACTTTGCTTTCCTCAGTGCTCCTTATCATCTGTATTACGTAGCTTTTAACCACAATGACCTTGAAAACACTCGCAGCCACTTAATCTGGCTGCGTTCCCCTGTTCTGTGTTAATCTGCGTGGATTTGTCACGGGGATGTAAAGGCTGGCTGAAATCTTGCAAGGGTATGTTTTTCTTGAGTAGGAAGGCCAAGAGATAGCTGTTCAGTAAGTAAACATAGAGGAATAGTCTTTATTTCTGGCTTGATGTTGTGATTTCTAGCTTACTGCTCCTCCAAGTGTGCTTACTGAATGTCAGCAAATTCTTGTAGGTAAGGCAGGGCATGGCGGTCCTTTGATGAAAATCTTGAGGGGCTGAGATATCATCAGCTTCCCCCCTTGCCTACTTATATTAGGTGATGCAGAACTAGTAGTGGTTGTATCACTCAGGGCATAAAGTAAATACCAGTCATGGCAGAACATTGATCTCTCTAGCAAAGGAATTGTTCGTGGCACGTTGACCTGCCCTGAACTCCTGCTGGGCAATCACCAAACGTTACTGATAGTTACAGCACAAAAGCAGTAAGCAGTACCTTTTGCTCTGTACAAACATACTGTGCACGGTTGTGAGATCAATTATGAGTCCCAGTGACTGACCTAAATTAATTCTCATTTTGCTTATCACCTCCCAGTGTGTCCTCACTTGTGCAAGAAGTTGTTTAGAAGCGACTGGTCACGGGCTCCAGATATTTGCCTCGCTGTGTCTGGCTGTCCCTCCTAACCAAAGACCTATCTGTGCTAATAAATACTTCATGCACAAATCTTGAAGAATAAAGCAAAATGCCTGCCTTGAAAAACTAGGAAAGTCCCAAAAGCATGTGTAATGTCTGTTTCGCAAGACTAGTCATCCTTGATGTGTGGGTCTATTGCCTTGAACAATTAGCTGCTCAGTGAAGATCTTGCAGACCTATTGGAAGTGCCTTTTGACCCTGCTTTCATCCATCTGTTCATTAATAGCTTGTTCAGGGATCACGAGGATTTAGGCCAACCGGCAGAAATTGCAGCTGGCCTGGTGGCAATCCTGCTGCTCGCAGCTCTGTCTTCCTTGCTTCATGTAATAATTCATAAATAAACCTCCCTTGCTTCTGGAGCCAGTTGTGGGTGTGTGCTGATTACACTGCTGTGGTTGACATCAGCATCTTAACTCTCATCATTACAGCCTGGCTTAAAAACCAAATTATTCGCTTCTTTTTCGTGTCAAGAACATGATTAACTCCTTCTGTTTCTGTGCAAGAGAAAAGTAATCCTCCTGGAGCAGCTGCCTCCATTCTCCTTTGGCCGGACTGTGTTTCTCAAGATACAGGAGGGATGCCAATGAAGCAATGTCTCTCCTGGGAGAGAGTTGGATGAATCATGTTAACACAGCTCCAGCAGAAAGCTTCACCCACAGAGGGTGGGGAGTAGTAGTTGAGCTAGACCAAATGATGACTTAACCTTGCCTGAAAATTAAGACCTTGTTCCTTCAATCTTTGTCCTTCTGGAAAACTGAAATATTTCCATGAAACCCAACTTTTTTTTTCCTGCAGAAAACTTTTTCTTCCTCGCCAAAGCTTACTTGTTGGAGAACTCCCGACCAGCTCTATTGGTGGGCCAGGGAATTTTCCAGGGCTAGCCTGAAGTTTCCATTAGGCAATGCAAGGCGTTGTTGGGGGTTTTGTTTGTTTGTTTGTTTGCTTTTTAAGACAGCCAAGTAAAACAACTGCTGGGGAGAACTTTAGTACCTGATTCGTCCTTATAAAATTATCTGCAAAGTGAGAAGGCATTTTCCAGAACTATCTGCAACTTGCTTTTAAAATTGAGTTTCCTCTAATGCTGTAAATAGGAGTTAATAAACAGCTTAGGATTTTGTTTCATTTTGGGTGCCTAATCGGTGCTTAGTTTGTTTCCGATATGACATGTTAAATTTATCCCATGACCCTGTAAATACAATCTTTCTTTCCATCCCTTAAATAGCCACCTTCTCCTTTCAAGCATTATTTTTTGTTCACCTTCCTGGCATCGAGTTTTAAGTAAATATTTTAAACTTGGAGGAGCATGGTTCTCTGCTTTCCACTCTCCTGGCTTCCTTGAGGACAGCAAGGGCTTCACTGATTTACACTGATAGACTTGAGATCAGCTCCAAATTTCTTTCTGGCCTTTCATTTGAAAGTTATTCTGGTGGAGAACAACTTTTTGGCTATTTAGAGAGTGGAAAGGAACCTCAGGGAATCTGCTTTTTCTCTTTGACTAGTGCCAGTAATATCATGCTTGGAAAACAATTACTTTTCTTGTTCTTTTCTGCTTCGCAAGCTTGGTGCAGCTGAAAGGTGATGGAGCAGACCCTGGAAATAAAAGGTCCTGAAGAAGAAGAGGATGAGCCATCCTGCCTGGAAAGGGTGGAGCGAGGTGGCTTCTTTAGCTCTCCCATAAATCACATGTTAACACCACCCATCAGATTCTGTGGATGACTTCAGACTGGCTTGGGGATGAAACCGCACCAAGGGATGATATTTTACTTGCGTTTTTAAAGCTCTAGGCAGAGTCTCTGGTCTGTCTGGTTGGTAGCATGTCAGCATGCACTGGGAAGGTTTGTAACTGAGCTCATAACTTTTTTATGATTTTAAGAAGGAATGCTTGGCTTTCACTACTTAATCTAGGTGTTTCTTCGCATGCTTTAAATTGTGACTACCTGTGAGGTAGTACTGGGTTTTTTTTCCACCCCCTTCTCCTTTGCATTTCTTATCCTGCTTCTTCTGCTTCAGGCTTAATTATACCAGTCAGGAGAGATGAAGTTGAAATGGCCGCCACTTTAGCTTGGAGACCGTTGCATTAAAAGAACCATGGAACTCCCCCTCTTATGATATTAAAATCAGTAATTCTCCCTCTCTTCCAATTCATTTTATTGGTGCTAGCTGTCATGCCATTCAGAAAGGGCTCAGATACTTGGACTGCAGTGCACTTGATACCTGAGCAGAGAAGGGGTGGGCAATGCATAAAAGACTGTGCAGGTCCCCTCCTCACTGTGACCTCTGCTGATGGGTGAAAAATCTCAAGGATTGGTTTTCCTCATGTTTTTGCTGTTGTAGATGGAATGGACTATTAAAAAGGAGGGTTAAGTTAGTCCTGCAAACATACGTCTCACGGAAGATAAGGTTGAGAAATAGAACTGCTGTGGTGATGGATACTTTTTGTGAAGGAAAGATGTGCCCATTAAAAAATACTTGTGCTTCCACGTGTATAACCCCTTAATCCCAGAGCAATCCCCACTGCACTGCTGGTTGGATGAGAAGAGATCATCCCAGAGCTCCCCGAGATGACCAGTGGCTGGGCACCTACCTGTAAAGCCGCTGTAGGAAGACTGATACATGCCTTTCTTCTCTCATTCCTGATCTGGAGGAGAGACGTGTGCTGGGAATGTCTGTAGTAGAAAGCTACTGTATAATGGCATTGCTTGGCTGTGAATATTCATGCGTGACTTTTTTTCTGGAGCAAAAGCGTGAGCAGGGCTGTGGCACTGCTAATTGCAACTGAAAGTGTTAATTTTCGCACAGTGGTAAAAGAATCCCAATTTGCAAAAGTTTCACTTGAGTCAGGGGTGAAGCTCCTGACAGTTTTAAAGGGTGCAGATGTGAAATGCTGAGTTTGAATATTGAGTGCCTCTTAAAATACTTTATTTCATCTGAAAGATTCCCAGGCTCTCTCGGCATGTCACTTTGTCAAACCCACCTTTTTTTTTTTCCTGGAGAGGTTGGAGTCTCAACTTATTATTCAACTTTCTATTGCAGCTTTGTTTAGTGGAGTTTATACATTCTTAGATCAAACATTATACAATCTGACCAGGAATCGTGCAATCACAGTGAGAGATGCGAAGAAGCAGCATAATTTATTCTGTAAGCAAAGGGATCATCTACATTAGAGCAGAAGTTAGTTAATAAAATGGAGTTTAGTGAAAGAAAAATAAAAATGCAGCTTTCCCTGGGTGGTGTTTAGAAATAGTTGCACTCTGATGGGGAATGTGGTATTTGTGTCTTACCACAGAGACTGGCTTCATCTCCTGTAAGCAGCTAACCTGGTCAGACTTCTTCGGGTTGAGATCAGTCTTGTCTTGTCTGGGTTGATGTGTTCTCGGTGAAGCTCCTGGCCTGTCCATGTTGCCAGGGCTCCTGAGCACAGCCCCGTGGGTCTCTGCACTGCAATGAGCTGAGCTGCTCTGTGTCTTCCCTGGCCAAGTGCAGAAGAAGGTGTCTTGTCCCTTTGCATGCTTGAGAGAACAGAATGATGGAAAGGGACTGGAAAGACTAGAGGGATTTGACCAGATCCTTATTGGAAAATGGGGTGGATAATGAATGCCAGCAGGAGGAGTAAACTACATTTAATGTTTATCCTGAGATGTGCCAGCTGTTCTAGGTTGGAAACTTATGCAAGCTCAAGCAGGGGATAGCTTTGAGGACACTCGTCAGGCATAATAAAATGTGATAATCAAGGACCACTAAATCTTGTTACTGTCTGTGCCTTGTTCTGGGGTTGTATGCATTGGATCCTTGTAGGACAGCTTTGCACTCTTAACGTGTTAACTTTGGTAAAATTACCAAATTACTGTGGTGTGACCGCTAGGTGGATGGAGGATCCTACTAAGCATTTGCCGGACAACCAGCAGCACCAGCTGTGTTCAAAAGCTAGAAAATTTATTGAGTGGGATGTGTCTTATAGGTCTGGGCAAAGGGCTGATGAGCCAAACTGCTGCTTCAGGATCTGAGGTCTGGGAGGGAGGAGAGTTGGGGGGGATTTTCTATTTTTTTTTCTAAGGTTATATTGCAGCATGGGTAGGGAACATCTCTCGGGTTCCCTGCATTACAGATCTGGGAAGTATCAGCTGGTTGAAAAATTGTTTTATCCAGCAAACATTAAAAAACCAGCTTCTGGAAGAGGAGAAAGGCTAGCTTCAGTGAAGTTTATGGTACAACTCCCCTTCGCATAAGCCAGGAGCAGGATTTAATCTTGGAGCTGCAGCAAGTACAACCAGCATTTCTCCTGGACCGTAAACCAAAAGTTGCTGAGAGTTACTACGCACACGTGCACACAATAGTGCTTAGAGCCAGTCCGCTGAGATCTTTCCTTGGGGATCCATATAAAATACCTCTCACAAAAGCTGCCCTGTGTGCGAGCAGAGGAACTCCATCTAGTGACGTTAAAAAAGGAGAAAAAAAAAAAAAAAAAAGACCACAAAACCTTTTTCACACACATGTAGTCGTGTACCTCTTATCTTTCTGCCAGTCTGTTGAAGATATCAGCCCAGCTAAACAGCACACACTTACCATATGGGACGCTAAAAATGCTGCTGGGGAAGCGATTTCAGTCCCTGCTCTGAATTCTGCCAATGCAAAAAATGTCCCCTTTGTCATGGTGGTGAATGAATTTTCTTGTTCCCCTTTCTCCTTGGATTTATGTTAACCCTGGGTTTCAGCTGGGTTTGATCTCACTTTATTGTATTGCAAACAGTAGTCAATAGCTCTTCAGCTTGAGATTGCCTGGATTTATTTTCAGGTCAAGTCAACTCTCCTTGACCCAAGTCTGAACCAAAATACATTCCCAGAAGATTCCCCCACAGGATATCACATCCAAAGACAGAGTGACATTGTAATGAGTCAAGGTTTCAGCTCAGTACAACAGAGTCCCTGTTGGTGTGGGGAAGGCAACCGAGCCATCCTTCTTATTTCAGAGCTGGGCCCTCTCATGGGGCAACTCACAGCAGATTTTGTCTTCTACTGGTCACTTCTCTTCAGTGAACAATGTCATCGATGGCATTCCTAGTGTTTGCGGTCTGAAGGGAAGCCGGTCTCAGCTCCTTACATATGTGTTTGCGTGGCTCTAACACGCACGTGTGAAATTTGGTGTGCAGGCTTTAAGCAACTGATGAGATGATCTGCATTCATGCCTTTTTTTTTTTTTTTTTTCCTTTGGAAGAAAAAGTGGGCTGTCTTGTGGGGACTGCCTGGCACAGAGGCAGAACCAACTGGTACTGCATCATGAAGTAAAACCACCACTTTGAAGACTTGGGACAAAAATGGAATGAACTCATTATTTTATCCTGGATGATAAATCTTCCTTCAAAAGAAGGCAGCCTTATGTTTAGTACAAAAGACTGTTTATTTCTTCTATGGAAAAAAAAAAGTAGTGTAATCGGATAGGATTAACTTTCCAGGGGCCCTGGACAGAAGCTAAAGCACAGACTGCCTCCTTCTTGTGCTCTCATTGGATAATTTGAGTAGTCTAAGACCTCTCTGGCTTCCTACGGCACTGGGCTGTGAGCTGCCACCAATGTGCCTTGCACCTAAAGCCAATATTAAGGACCCCAGCAACAAGGGTTTCTACAGAAACTACAATTGTCTAAGTGTTTGGCTAGTATAAACTGCTTGTCTCAACTGGGAACCTGGCCCAGGTATGGAGAAAAATACAGCCTTATTAGTGTTTTTCATCTCAAGCAGGTAGTTGAATAAATTTCTGGCAAATACATAAACTATGTACAACTGACTTAATGTTGCATTAAGAGTCTTTGTGGTTTGTGTGTGCTGACTTTGTTGTTTTGAGTGTTCATGGTTAATGTTGCATCAGCCCTTAGTATTTTATCTAGTCATTTAATTACCTAGGAACAGCCCGCTGTGCACTTTTGTCGGTGGGACCAGTGATGCTTCAAATTTCACACCTCATTGGGGTGGATGGGAAAGTTTTCAGCAAGATAGCTGGGTTGGCAAAAGGAAGGAGGAAAGTGAGAAGTCCAGCAGATGTTTGCGTGTGTGTGCTCCCTTGTGCAGTCTCCTGTTCAGTTCAGGTGATAAGCAAATCCCATCTTTTCTGGTGGGCCAAGTTGAGTTGTCTGTGCCTGAGCTGGTTAAGACTGCGACATGGTCAAACTGGCATGAATTGTATTATGGTGCAAAAGCTGCTCAGTGGCCACTGTTATCTTGTGTGGTAAGCTTAAGCTATCTTCTCCCCTTGTTCCTCTGGAATAAGCTACTTTGGATGGCACGTTATCACAGAGGAAGGACATGGTCATTAACAGTTACTGTACAGTAACTTGTATGTTTGCTGAAGACCTTCCCATAGCTGTTATGAGAGTAGCCATATATGCAGAACAGCACTGCTTGGGATGATTGGGATTGTGCTTATGGTGCTGTGTGAAGTTATTCGGAGCTCAGGTCTGCATGTGATTTTGTCTGTGATCCACAGCATCCTCATGAGGGGAGATAAACTCCAGGAGACAGTGGGGCACATCAGGGACTTGTGCACGGGATGAGTGTGTGGAGAATGTGCACAGCATGCAGGAGTTCTGTCCCAGTGTCCTCCACACATAGAGCCAACCTGGAGGAGATTCGAACCTCTATCATCCGTGGGGCTGCACTGACCACCATGCTAAAGGTGTGGATGTAGAAAGCAGGGAGGGATGCTCCTGTTTTGAAGGAATACAAGATTTGTGGGGTCAGGAGAGAGGTGGGAAGCCAAAGGTGCAGTATGACCATAGCTGTGAAAGGGGGGTTGTTAGACTAGTCCGACCCCAGTAGTGTGGAAGCTGCCTGTTGTGAGGAGACCTCATCGATGTGCTGCGGCTGGCTGTACGCAGGGTGCTTCTCAAATGTGTGTCAGATATGGTCCCTCAAGGGAGGAAGGATGTTTATTTGCCTTGATCTCATTGCAGTTACTGCAGGAGATAGGTGTCAGTCTGCTGTAGACACTTCTGGGCATGTGCCACAGTAGGACTGGAGCCTTCTGGAGAACATAGACCAGGCATGCAGGGAGTCTAGATGGGGCAGCAGCTGAAAGAGGGCTTTGGTGAGCCCATGTTTTGCGGCTGGATGTCCAGTTCTAGTCCAGTGTCTGGCTGGACTGAGAGTCAGGAGAGCTCAGCAGTTTCTACTGCTGAGCCAGAAGCAATCCAGAAGGAGATGGCCGGATAGTTCCCAACCAACAAACATCAAACTGAATGCAGCTGTAACATCTTTGTCTTCTCACTTGCTGTCAGTGTTTGCTAGCAGGCAAACAGAGACTGTTCACAATGGACCCAGTAAAAAATTACCCTTTGTGTTCATTTACTTAACATTTTCAAGGAGCTGCAGCTAAATGGAGGTGACCTTCATTCTCAGCTGCCATGCATGGGCTTAGCTCCAACAACTCCAGTCAAGCTACGCTGACTTTCGGCAGCTGGGACTTGGGCCCTGCTTTTAATGTCCCTTACTCAGAGCTCATGCAGTCGGTTTTCCTTGCCAAGATTATATTTGCTTTCCTTCCTAAAGGACTGCTCTAAATATCATACTTTAAAACAATATGTCTTTTCCCCCCACAGAGAACAATATGATATGCCACCGTTGAATTAATATGTCCATGAAAAGTGAATATAATCTCCCCAGTAGATCCCCTTTCCAAAAGATTTATGATTTAATGAATTTTTTATTTCTTACCAGCATGTAGTATTTAGTCGTTTTACACCTAGCAGGACTCTTTCGCATGGAAGCAAGTGAAGGCGGGGGGGCTGCAATCATCCTAATTCAAACTCCTTTCTTCCTTCTCTATCCCCAGTGTGCGACTTGTAACATTTGCTGCTGATGCAAAGTTAGAGTCCAGCTTTCCGTAGCATGGCTTCTGTCAAAACCTACCCCCCAACACATTAATGTCACCTTGCTAAGTTGAGACAGCGCTGTGCAGAGAGAAGTTTATGAATAGTGTTTATGTAAAAATCAATGTCTCTGAAAAATTTTCACTTCTGACTGCTTAGCTGCTCCAGGCAGGATTTCTGGCTCAGGGTCCTATTTTATCTTCCCCATGGTCACGCTCCAGCACGCTCTCAAATAAATGGCAATAATGCCTATGACAGTAGAATATGAAGCTGCAAATAACATCCATAGGTAACACCTTTATTTAGTGGAAGGGTAAGATGGAAATGAACTGTGAAGGAGAGAGCCATATTCAATAATTATTAGCTACACGGGTAATATTCCTAATTACACTACCAATTGATTTCTCCTAAAAGCTCTCATTGCCTTGAAAACGGTAAATTGATTTCTCTGCCAGCCCTTTCCTCGGTGAATCAATGCATGCCATAGTGGTGCTTGGCTTTTGGGAAGCTCACTGGGAACAACGGCTGCAATTCCCACTGAGACTGACAGAAAACGTGATGCTGGGTGGCTGGATGGGAACATTAACCTCTCTCCTGCTGTGTAGTTGGGGGCGGGGGGGGGGCGGTGGGGGGGGGGCCAAAGAATGGTTAAAATCCTGGGTGGCCCAGTTGATCAGGACCCACGTGAAGTGCTGTGTGCTTTGCATTGTCTCTCTGAATCAGCGCTGTTCACCATCACTTGTCAAGAGGTGAATGCTGACGGCAGCGTCCCCAGGCTGGACAGTCTGCCTGAAAACATACATCTCTACCGGCAGGTTTTCACAAGGCTTTCAGCATGTGGTGCTCCAAACTGCAGATGCTGGAGGCCTGTGACATCCCGAGGAGCTCAGCTTTTGTGCTCTAAAATCTTCCTCTTAAATTTGGTCCTTATTGTGGTGGTGAATTTGAAAATACAGCTTTGCAGCTACAGCATAGATGGAAACAAGCCCACAAGGGACTTTCTGGAAAAAAACCCAACCACACTAAACTCATGAAAGTTTAAAATTAATGGGTGCATAGTATGGAGGAAAAAGAGAAATCCTGCACTGAGATTTCTCTTTTCTTGTGTGGCTTAGGCTAGGCTAGGGGAAGCAGGAGCCTTGTCCTAGGATGGGTTGTGGTGGCCCTAGCAGCCTCTGCCTGCACCTCTTCCTTTGCTCTCCAGTTTTAAGAGGTCAGCTTCGTTCTGCCACAGTTTCCCAAGCTGTAAAACAGGGTAACGCCATGTGTTTGCAAGCGTGAGCGTGGCATCCCAGGACGCGCTGAGCACCCCACCCAGCATTGCCGCCATGCCTCTTGCATTGGCTTTCTCATCCTCCCAAGCTATGGCAGCTTCTTCAATTTGGGGCACCTTTGGCTCACTCCATCCTTCTGCAGAGGAGGACATTGGTCTCCTTGGAGCTGCCTACAAGTATGAGTGCCTTTCCTGCGCTGCTGCCGTCACAAGTAGTGCCTTTCCACAGTGCAGCAGCGGGGACGGTACTTCTCCCTGCTCTCTTCCCCTTGGCTTCCTCATCTTTCATCTCTTCCAAACCAGACAGGACAGAGCTGGACAGGAGACCAGCCCTGTGGCTTTCCTGACGGCTGCCGGGGGCTGCTGACGCTGCTTTAGGCATGGCTTGGCATTAAATGACTTGATTGTTTTCTGTTGGTAGGGGAAGTAAAGCTGGGCAGTACTGCAGTTGCTGCCTGCTGGAAATTCACTGCTTGTTTCCTTTCTGCCTGCGATTTCAGAGGTGACTCCTGATGTAGTCATCTATTTATTCCTTTTGTTAGTCCAGTGGCTTGTTCCTCCATCCATCATCCAACCGATGCAGCGAAGAACGTGACCGGGAGAGGACAGAGAACTAGCTGTCTTGGAAGAGGGAGGAAATGAGCACCGCCTTCTTGTCCAGCAGCCCGCTGGCGCTGGCTCCCATGACTGCAGGAAGCTCTTTTTTACCTTCATACACTTCACGGATCACAGCCTGATTTCCTCCAGGGCTCTCCCTGGCTTTATCATCTCAATGTGGGTGTTTGCACTCCTGGCCAGCTTGTTGTTCTCCGCCTGCGTGTGAGGCTGCTGCTTTTGGACACCCGCTCAGTGATGCTGCTCCCGCCTCCCTCTTGCTGCACGCAAATCCTCTCTTGTGCAATGGAGAAATGTTTCCCTTTGTCCCTTTTTGATATTTGCTGTGGTATTGAAATGCTCCCCCACCCAACACATATATGCACTTTGCCTTATTGGCTTTCTCTCTCAGCTCCCAAAAAACTTTCTAGCACTTAAAGCTGCCAACTTGCCTTTTCTTTTTTTTTTTTTTTTTTTAATTGACTTGAGTTGGCAGGGCTAGGTGTTAGCTTCCATCTGCCTCCCAGTTGGAAAGGGATGCCTTAAGAGAAAATGAGGATGCTTTCAGCCCTTGTTGCCAATGCCAGCAGGGAGAGGCTGTGGGAACTGTGGGAAATTCCTGATTTTTCTCCCCCCTCCCATTAGTAAAAACTTGTGCTTTTGGAGAAAAAAATAATATATTGCTGTAGTTCGGGAAGTTAAACAAAATATAAATGCCAAACTATTGGATAAACAGTTAAAGTAATAATCTGTCATTCAGTGCTGCATTTTGCCTAACACCCTGTGCCTGCCCCTGCTGCCATACCTATCTCCACAGGTCAGAGCTCACCCTTAGGTGTCTTTATCTGCAGTGCTGAGCGTGGCAGAGCCTTGACCTTGCGTGGGGCCTCCCATGGTCTGGGCAAAGCAGAGGCTCATCATGGAAGGGCCCCAAGAAAACCCCCACAAAGTGAATTCAGTGCCCCATGAAGCTGGCCAGTCTCTCCCTAGCACACAGCCACTCACTCACTCCTCTGTAGCAAGGTGAAGAGCTGCGGAGCCTTGCTTTTTCCCTTCCCCTAAATATCTGTAGACTCATTTTCAATGGGCAATGGATCACCTTGCCTGGATAGCTGCATCTACAAGGAGTTTCTGGTCACTGGACTGTCTGAAGATCACATCTCTTGGGACACCTGCTTGAACTTGCAGCAGATGCAAACTAATCAAGGCAAGCGGGTAGCATCTTGACCTTCCGCTGATCTTATCTGGGGTGGCCAGCTTCTCCCCAGCTCCGCCTGCTGTGTTTTAGAGAGGTGGTTTCAGATCGTGCAGATTTTTTTCAAACTGCGTTGTTTTGCTTACCGCCCAAGCATTTAATCCATGAACGCTGAGCAAAATCTGGCTTTCATAATGGAAAGGGAATGGGCTCCGTCTCTCCTGCGTGAGGAACGTGCTTGCTATAAAAAGATAACTGGAGGGAGGAACCTGGAAAGGGCAGCGAGGGCTCTGCTCTTGGTGAATGCAGGAGAGGCGAGGTTGCCTGCGACTCCTGGACAGCCAGCAGCTTTGCGGTTGCAGATGCTGGCTGGTATTTTTGGAGAGCTGTGGAAGCGATTGTAGTACTTGATGTTATTTTCTGGCACACCAAGTAAGGAAAAACCACTCTGCTTGCTTTTTTGGCTAAGTGACTCTGGAGTTCTGCTAGAGTGCCTTTATTTTCATTTTTTTTTGCCTCAGATTTTCAGCCCCTAATTTAGCCAAGTGCTTCAGTACATGCTTATTTTTAAACCTAATCCTGTCGTTGTCTGAACTCATCGTGCTTCAGTTCCACCAACCTCCATGGACTTGGGCAAGCTCTCAGAATTTAAGCGAATGCCAAAACTCTTTGTTCACCAACAGCTGTAAAGTTTGGGGGACCACATCCAGGGAGAGTGGGAGTCAGGGAGGGGGACAACATCTCACCCTCTCCATCCATGGTATGGCGAGAGACTCATCCCTGTTCTCCTCCTTCCCTGGCACCTAAACTTCCACCAGGGTGGTGGATGGCATAGTCCAGGTCGCCTCCTCTGGTCTTGCTGCAGGGTGGCCCTTTGAGCTGGTGGCAGCCCAGATCTCAGTGGAGACAGAGGCACCATCCAATGACCAACATGTTGGACCTTTCTCCAGTGTGTTTCTTGGCCACGTGTTCCCCAGGACACCCCAGTGTTCTGGGAGATGTTGGACATCTCTGGGGATCCGCAGGGCTGACCCGGGAGGCAGCAGGGGTGAGCATGGGGTAAGCTTCAGTGGGCGTTTGGAGCTGCAGGAGTTCTAATACATATAGCTTAATCTTCTCGTTGCTGGCAGAAAAGCTGAAGGTACTTGTGCCTTCACTTGCAGGGGTGTAAATTTGATGCATTTGACTCTGCTTGATGGGGGCAGAATTAAGGCATTGTTGGGCTGAGAAATGGAGCACAGTTAAAATAGCAATCTCTCTCTCTCTCTTTTTTTTTTTTTTTTTTTTTAAAAAGAATTTAGACTGCTCTGCTGGCAACTAGGAGTCCTTTTAACCTATGCCTTTGCTCTTTTTGAACAGGTCCCTTCTGACACAGAATGAAATGTCTTGTTTTGCCACATCCTTGACTTGCTTTAAGCTTGTGAACTTATGCTAGGTGGTTTCATGGGAAAACATGTTTTTAGCATGTGTTTGCCAGCAGGTTTTAATGCAAGCTTTTAATTGCCTGTGGAAATAAGATTAAGCATCTTTGGGAAAACAAAATATATGCTTTCTGGGGGTGTTGAAGCCCTCGGGTTGCAAGTGCTAAAATGCCCTTCCAAAAAAGTGCTGGTTAAACTGTGTTTGGTAACCCATTTCTCCTGGCTGGACAATGGCTCAGTAATGATGAGGTGGTTTAGGCTCTCGGAGCCGTACGTGTTGGTGTGTGCTCCATCAGCAGGGTTTGGGCAGGAGGGAGCCAACCCTCTGCTCTGGGTTATCTAGTGTTTTTGGAGCAGCCTGGTGGTACGTGCGTCAGATCCCTCGGAGCTGTCAGCACCGTTGTCAGGCTTCAGCGAGTTGTATTGTGTGGCTCTTGTGTTGGCAGGTAGATTATCATCTAATCTTAGCATCTTCCCCGGGACAGACAGACAGGCAGGCTGACCCCCTGGAGCTGAATACAGACCTACCCCCTTCCTCTCCATGGGCCATTTTAATCACCTGATTTTCCTGTGCTGAGGAGAAGTGTGAAGGAGTGGATTTTCAGTTTTAGTTAGCAAGTTTCTTTCTTCCTGTCACTTTTCCTTGGCCTTAATTTTTCTTGCCCTGGGCGAGAGAATAGAGGTAAGAATCTGCTGTCTCCCCTTGCCTTGTCTTCTCAATATTTTATAGTGGTGGGTGAAAAAACAAAACAAAAAACAGCTAGAAACCTGCTTTTGTTTTCCTTTGCTTTTAAAATTATTTCTCCTCTCTTTTTCTCCTCTCTTTTTCTCCTCTCTTTTTCTCCTCTTCCCTCCCTTTATTTTTCCTCACTTCCCCCCCATCCTGGTGTCAGCCCCCTTTCCCTCTCTCCTGCCACCGGCTGCCTGAGGCTCTCCACCCCCCCAACCCTCCATCCGCTCTCCTGTTAATATTAACGGAGACCCCCAAAGACCCACCACGCTCGCACGTTAACTCCTTCCTCCTCCTGGGGTGCAGCGCGTCGCCCCGTCCCCGCTCCCTCCCCCTGTCCCCGGAGCCCCCCCCGCGGGGGCCGGGCCGGGGCCGGGGCCGCCCCCGAGAGG
>NW_009648960.1:764275-781110 GCF_000708025.1 Charadrius vociferus
GCCGCGGGAGGATGGAGCAGCCTGGCCGCCGCTGCCGGGCTCCCTCGGGCCGGGCTCCACGCAGCCCCAGCCCCGCGCGGGATCGCATCGGGGGCGATGGTGGGGGAGCCCCCTCTGCTCGCACCCTGCCCGGTGTCCCCGTGGCCGGCTTAGCGGGCTGGCACTCCTCGCCGTGGCGTGCGAGGAGGGTCTGAGACTTTGCAGTCACCTGCTTTGGGACACGGCAGCGTTACGGCACCCGGCGCTGCTCGCTGCTGGGCGCCCTGTTCCCCTGCCTACCCGGGTGCGACCCAGAGCTGCGCGGGACACTTATCTCCCCACTTATTATTATTTTTTTCGACTTATAACTGCAGATGAAAGTTTAAATGTGCTGGGCTCTACCTTGAAAAGCCCCTTGAGGGCATGGGTGTCCTCCTGTGGTGGCCAAGTGGCCTGGAGGGGGCTGTGCTGCCCACCTCCCCGTGCTGGAGAATCAGGCTGGTCCTTTGACATGGGAAGGGTGAAGGTGCGTAGGTGACAACCCAGCCATCTATCCTGGGTTTTCCTGGCATAGCTCATTTGCTTCTCCACTTGGGAAGGGCAAAGCCCAGTTTGCCTGCACCCCTGAGCTGCCTGTAGGCAGGTGGGAGTGCAGGCAGGACTGGGCTGCGAGATGCTCTGGGTGGAAGAGGAGGTGCTGAGAATTTCCCAAAAGCGTCGAGGGCTTGAACGCTGCTACGCAGTGCTAGTCTGCCCTCCTAGGCAGGGCTGCTCATGTCTGTTTACTTTTTCACAGCCTGCAGTGGGTCCTAGGTGGGATGTGGGATGTGGGATGGGGAGGGTACGGTCCTGTAGACTGCATTGGCTCAAGGGACATCTCTGGGTGCCTGGAGCAGGATTTGGGGTGCATCTCCTTTCCTTTGTGGCGTAACTAGTGGGGACTGGCCATGGTATATGTGCTTGCCATGCAAAGGGATGATGTCCTGCAGGAGTTTTGCTGTGCACTGGACAGAAAATGCAGTTCCAGCTGCCTTCACAAGTTTTTAAGATATTGTGCTGTCTGCAGAGAGCGCTAAAGGTATTTTTTTAGGAGTACAGAGTGGCTTTATTTAGTTTGTGTGGTGGGTTCCTCCCCACACCTCCCAGCTAATCTGGGTGGGAATCGGAGCTCGGGTTACAGCAGCTAATCCCAGACTATAGAGATCCCGGCTGTAATCTCTGAATATAGCCGTCCTCCCCAGCAGGGCTTTGAGCCTGGGAGGCCATATCGGTTTCATGTTTTTATTACCGTGCTGGGGATGCGAAAGTGCACAGGCATGTGGGCGGCCCCGGACAGATGGATGCACGTGCATGCTGCAGACCTGTTCTTGGAGTGGAGGCAGACTGAGATTGGGGCTGAGCATCGTTTTCATTCAGTAAGATCCCCAGGGTGGTTGTGAGTGAGCAGCTGGGGTGGTGGTGCCCTCTCCTAGCTGCTCTCCTCGGCTGGTGGCTGTGGAATCCCCAGCATTGGTGTGACCCCCAGCTTCAAGGGCTTTCTGCTGCCCTGTTGCTGCCTCCCTGCTTGCCCTCACTGCCTCTCTGTCGGCACTGGTGATCTGACATCCTGCAGCCAGGTCTGAGTTTCTTCTCTGTTATGGGATGTGCTGGAGGCTTGGCAGTGGGTGGTCACAGCCCCATCCTGGAGCTTGGTTTGAGTTGGGGCCTTGACATGTGAAATGAGCCCACTCGCATTGTTAGACCATGTGCCTTCCCAGAAGATGCCCAGGCCCACCCGTGCTACTCCTGTGGGACATTACAAGCTTAGCCTGGTGTCCCTCCTAATCTGCTTACCTTGCTGTACACAAATACCAACAGGAGGTGGTGGCCCATGGCACGGGTTTGGGAGTTTTGTGGCTCTAGGGAGGTTGCTTTGGCATCTTGAGATACAGGGGCTTAGGGATGGTGCTGCTTCTCCCTGCGCTTGAGAGGCCTTGAAAAGCGTTTGTGCTGGGGACACAGCGGTAGTGGTGGGACCCTGGATGAGGTCTAGCAGGAGACCCGTCCCTCTCTCCCACTTCAGCCCTGGGCTGAAGCGAGCATCCCAGGGAGCTGTGCCTGGGCAGTGCACATCCCTGCTGCCTGCACCAGACGGGTGGTACAGGCAGCTTGAGGGTGGCCTGCATCTCTGTGGGGGCAGGATCAGCCCTTCTGCCCTGCGTAGACAGGGGTTAAATCACCCTCTGCTCTCCTGAGCTCAAGAGGGGGAGTTGTGTAACCCAAGACAGAAAGCTGCTACTGTCTCAGCTCTGTCTTTAGCCAGCATTTTAGCAAAATCCATGTTTAATTTTGTTTGAATCTCAACTCTGTCTTTCAGCAGGCCGGCAGAATGAAAGCCTGGAAGGCTGCATAGGTTTGAAGCGATAGGCTAGATCTCTTCACGGGGCTGATCTGGGCCCAGTTTGTGGAGAGATTTGATCTCCTCTGGATGTGTGCACGGCCCCCCTCATTGTTAGTGCCACAGGCATCCCCTCTGCTGGGACAATAGTTCCCTGGGTTCTCCACAGTAATCTCCCCTCTTATCTCCCTTCTCTTCCGTAGCCTGTGTCCCTGGGAGGGTGGGAGGTTTGGAAAGAGCCAATTATGCGGATGGAGGAGTGAGAGGTGCTGTGTCAACTGACATCCCTTTTCAGGTAGTGGAGTGAGAAGAGGGTGCTCAGCACAGGAGCGTGTCCGAGCTCTTTCCTGCTCCCAGTCCCCTCTGCACTCCCATAAGCACTGCCAAGAGGTCCTTTGGTGGTGCAGAGGATGTTCAGAGATATGGGTGGCCATGCGAGTCGTTTGCCCCCTTGCTCTCTCTGGCCACTTGCTTGTGCCAGCATTGCCCCCAGGACCAGGGTGGCATCAGGGGGTACTGCTAGTTGCAGGGGCCAGGGATGTGGGAAAGAACGAGGTGGCCATCATTCAGGATTCTGGAAGCGTCCATGGTGGGGGACTACGGGTGGGCGGGCTGGCTGACCTGATGCTCCGTGTCAAGGGAAGCTATGGTGGCATGAGATGGGGTCCATCCCTTGGCAACCCACCTCTCTATCTTTATTTTGGCATACCTCAAACTGGAGCCTGCAGACACCGTGATCCAAAACTTGCTTGGCTGAAGTGTGGTGGTCACAGGCCAAGGCAGCCAGCTGCTGCTGTGGGTGGTACTGTTGACCCTATGGGATGGGAGGGTCTCAGCAGGGGAGGCAGCATTTTTACGCTGCTCCAAAAGCACAACAGTAATTAGCAGCCCAGCTTCAGATTTTGCGTAAGCCATGTGGGTCTGCTGCGGCCTTTCTTTCTGCTGGTGAGGAAGTTAAGAGGAGCCCCTTGCTTTGTCCGCTGCCTGCTGATGGAAGAAGGCGGTGAAGAGGCAAGAAAAGTAGATGTAGAAAAGCAAAAGGGTGGGGAGGAAGCAGTTGTTGTGGAGCCAGCTGTGATGGGGAGAGTGTTTTGTAAATCACAGCAGCTCTCCTAAAAAGAAAACTTAAGCCCAGCAGATCTACTCAGTGGTCAAGCTCTGACTTCTTTTCTCTTTTCTCAAAGCGACGTGATAATTGTTAAACACAGGGGATGCTTTGTAAAATAGAATTCAAGGAAAGGGGGGAGGATAGAACAGGATTTAAATTTAAAATTGGACGAGGGTACAAAGCCCTTAGTTCCCTATTTCTGCTTGATGCAGCTGGAGCTGGGCTTGACAAGATCCTGACCAGAGCCTGTGGTAAATGTTTTACGGTACTGTGTATCAGCCAGATCAATTCTACTACACTTGAGGGAGTGCAGATAAAATGGCTTAAAGATTGCCCCGCTGAAAACGATAGTATCATCATTTATGCTGGAGAAGACAGATTTAGTCGCCTGACATTTATTTGGCCATGGTGTACTTTGTGGATTTCACACCCGGGGACGATAGCCAACCTGATGATGTCAGATGTGAGCTGCAAGGAAAAAAAAAAAATCACACAAAAAAACCTAGTGCTGTTTCTTTTTTGTTGACCAGATGAGTTTTGCTATGTGTCTGTTTTGATTGTTTTACTCCACGGTTCTCTTTACTGGAAAGTGCCTTACAAGAGTAGGATGTTACTAAAACAGCATGTCCTCCTGCACGTGCTTTGTGGTGTGAAGGTCGCAGCAGAAATATCTCTGTTAACTTAGGTTGTTTCTGTTGATTCTATTTTCCCTATAGGTCACTTGAACTCCAAACGGAGCGAACATGAGTGCACTTGATTTGACTTCCATCCTCGATTTTCTGGAAACAGCCAACTTGACGGAGATCAACTGGACGTGCAACAACGGTGACTGCATCACAGTTGATGCGACAACATGCCCTGGCACGCTCAACAAAAGTGCCCTGCTATACACCCTGTCCTTCTTCTACATCTTCATCTTCGTCATAGGGCTGGTGGCCAACTCCGTTGTTGTGTGGGTCAACCTCCAAGCCAAAATGACTGGCTATGAAACCCACCTCTACATCTTTAATTTGGCTATTGCCGATCTGTGTGTTGTTATCACCCTTCCCGTGTGGGTCGTCTCCCTTGTCCAGCATAACCAGTGGCACATGGGAGAAATCACGTGCAAGATAACTCACCTTATATTTTCCATCAACTTGTATGGCAGCATCTTCTTTCTGGCATGCATGAGTGTGGACCGCTACCTCTCAGTTGCCTATTTCACCAATTCCAGCAATCGCAAGAAGAAGATAATCCGTCGCTGCATCTGCATCTTAGTGTGGCTTCTTGCCTTCTCTGCATCTCTCCCAGACACCTATTATCTCAAGACGGTCTCTTCCAACAATGAAACCTATTGCCGTCCCGTCTATCCAGAGGAGAGTTTCAAAGAGTGGTTGATTGGCATGGAGCTTATCTCTGTCGTGCTGGGCTTTCTTATCCCTTTTCCAATCATTGCTCTCTTTTATTTCCTCCTTGCGAAGACCATCTCCTCCTCCAGTGACCAAGAGAGGAAAAGCAATGGGAAGATCATTTTCTCCTACGTTGTTGTGTTTCTCGTCTGCTGGCTACCCTACCATGTAGCTGTCCTGCTTGACATCTTCTATAGCCTTCATTTCATACCTTTCAGTTGTCAGATGGAGAACTTTTTATATGCTACTCTTCACATCACTCAGTGTTTCTCTCTAGTCCATTGCTGCGTCAACCCCATTCTGTACAGCTTCATTAACCGCAACTACAGATATGAGCTCATGAAGGCCTTTATTTTCAAGTACTCTGCCAAAACTGGTCTCACTAAACTTATCGATGCTTCCAGAGTGTCAGAAGCAGAATACTCTGCTCTGGAGCAAAATGCCAAATAACTGCAACCCCATAAAGAAACCTTCCTGACTCTCTGACCTTTGTTTTTTGTGTGTTGGTGTGTTGTGTTTTTTTTTTTTTTTTTACCCCTCCTTTCCCTGTGCTTCTTATGAACGGGGCATGAATTCAAGCCTACAAAAAAGAAATAGCAAACTGTAATTTAAGAGTAGAATCAGGTGCAAAATGGAAGTGGTACCAAAATTAAGCCTTTTGTTGCTGTGTTTTGTTTGATCTCCTCCTAGCCCAGTCTGGACTTCTTGACAATGCTATGCAAACGGAAATGACTTTCTAGCAGACAAAAAGCCATTGCGTACCATAGATAACATGCATTTCCAGCATAAGCTTTTTCTTCCATGTGTAGATTCCCTCTTGTCTCCTTGTATATGTTATATATAGTGTGTGTTGTATTTAAAAGCTCAAGACTTTATTTTCTGGCTCTTGGTGTACCTTATACAATTGTATTTGAAAGTTAAATATATTTTTATCTTGTATTTGAAGTATATTGCTGATGAGTGTATCCAGAGTGCTGTATTCTGAGTGTTAGATTGCCATTTGGCTTAAACTATCGTAGATAAGAGGATGACGATAAATAGCAGAATGGAAATGATCTCTTAGGTGCATCCTCCCTGGCTGGCACACTTTATTGACCATGGCTTTATGTGGTGGTCATACTCACGTGTCTGGAGCATGAAATGTATGTACTGTAATATAGTTACCATCATGTTAAAATTAACAATATTGTAAGAGTTGTTAACTCCTACACCCGTACTTCACAAAGCTGTATCCTTATGCACAGAATGAATGATCTTGCTTCTGAGAGTTGTCTCTATTTGTAAGTTATTTTTGTAAAATAAAGATCCGGGGGAAAAAAAAATCTACACCTACCAGTGGTTTGACTTGCCGCCATCCTCCTCAGGGGAAAAAAACCAAAAGCCAAAAAGAAGAAATCCCAAAGCCACCTTCTCTCCTTAGTTTGGTGCAGAAGCAAACAGGTCAGTCGGTATTTTCCTGATGTTTGTTGACGGTGGGCAGAAACCATTGAATGGAGGAATGTGAGACAGCACTGATGCGTGGTGAGAGGGGAGGGGGTGGGAGGATTGGTTCTGCGGCAGGCTGTGCTGTTCGGGAAGGTAAAGCTGATGGATTTATGAGGTGAAAGCTGTTGGGAGTGATGAAAGGCTATGTCTGTAGCTTAGGAACAAACACGTGGAAGGAAAATATGGAAGTATGCAGATGGAGCGGGTATTTGGACTAATCCAGGTTCAGTCCTCTGCCTTTTTTGCTTACAATGGAATTTGGGGGTTAGCAGTCCTGACAGCATTAAATCCCTTTTTATCTGTTCTTCTCTTTGTTATGGCTTGTGTTGAATTTGCAATGCTGTATTGCCACAGTGTGGGGCAAGATTCAGCCGCCGCAGGATGTATGAAGTAGATCTTCCTTGAGCCAATGAAGCACTTGAATTGTGGTTGTCTTTGTCTCAGGGCAAGGTAACTAATGTTAAATTAATGATGTCTCACAATCATTGCTGACTTGCTGTTGCTGTTCTGTGTGTTTTGCAACTCCAGTGCAGTGCTAACTGTTTTGCTGTGAAGACTACACTTAAACTCCTGTTAAATCAAAGCATGCCCTCATCCCTCTGAGATCCCAACAGCCTAACAATTTTGTAATGACTGTATTTTGTTTCTTTCTACGTGTTACATTCCTGCATTCTCAAAGATAATCCTGTAAAAATAGATGTTTGCCAACACTGCAAGGTCTACCATCCCCTCCTTGTACCTTGGTGTTTCTGAAAAAGCAGTGGTACATCCCCAAATGGAGGAGCCAGTTGCAGAGAAGGGCTGCCACCATCATGGTAAGAACGTTGCTACAGAAGTACAGCCTTTTGTGTGGACACTTCTTATTAAGAGATTAGTATTTTGAGATTCCCATAAGCCTTTCTTAAGGTACTGCTGAACTGCAAGGAAAGTGCTCCCTCATACTGGTGGTTAAAATTGGATGTGGTGTGTCAATATGGAGAAATTGATGTTCCTGATTTAGCTGGGCGTTGCTTGACATGCCCCAGCATCCAGATGTGCAGCTGTGTGTCCTCACCAAAGGTACAGTGCTCTGGAATCCCACTCCCATGTCCCTGCAGGGTATTTCTCAGTTTACAGTAGCGTAACTATTTCAGTTCAGGTCCTGCCTCAGGCAGTATGATGTTTTCCTGCAATGCTGTAGCTGGTTTGAAGGTTTGAGTTGGTAGAAGCTCAAAAAATTTTTTTTTTTTGGTCTCTCTGCAGTTTGGTATTTGCAGTACGGCGTCAGCCTTGGAGATATCGTGGGTGGTACCAAGTGTCAGGGAGGACTTGCAGACCTGCTGTGTAGACCAGAGTGATAAAGTCTCCAGGCCTTCTCCTTCAGGAGGTGAATTGTGGTGGGATGATGTCTTTTCCAAAATCAGGGAGAGAGCAGGTAAAGGGCATGACTGTGACCCTTGCTTTCAACAGCTGTAGCATTGCATGCGTGTGTCCTTTCCAGTTCCGTGTCCTTTCCAGTTCCTTGGGTGGTCTGAGCACCCACCATGTCTCCTTGGCCCCTGAAAAGGACAGGTGGAGCTGGAAGGCAGCATCCTCCCTCGGCAGCAGCACTGGGGCTTGGGAATGGTGCACAAGGTCTTCTCTGTGGATCAGCACTACTTGTATGGCGGTGGGTGGCCCCGAGGTGGCTGTGACTCCAGGGGAAGGGTGGTAGTGGGCAGATGATGGGAAACTGGTGGAAGGCAAGACAGTGCAGAGGGACAGAAGGACATTGTTTGTTGTTGCATGTTTCTCATTAGGACTTGTTTTCGTGCAGAAAATTCTCAAAAATCAAACTGTGGCAGAAGTGTAATAGGAAAAAACATATGTATGTGTTCTAGGAGGCTTTTTTCATGGCTGTGTGTGACACGCTGCCTCAGCTGGTATTTGCACTGAGACCAAAAATGTGGGTTTGGGCCCCTTTGGGTCTGGTGAGGGAATTTATTAGCGGATAACAGGTGAGTGAAAATACATGTCCTCAGGTAGATGTGACTGTGACTTACAGTGATTGATGTGATAGGTGCTGTCACCTTCTTTGGCCAAATGTCCCAACCCTGGAGCTGGGGGTGTTAGAAAGGGTCCCTGCTGCTTCCCGCTGCAGGGCTGTGGCTTTGGGGCAGGGCAAGTGGGCTGGCTGCCTGTGCCCGGGGATCTCCCCTGTTCCTCTGACAGCTACAAGTGTGCATAGACGTTTGGGTCCTCCCTTTGCAAGGAGGTCAAATTCGCTACATAAAGGCCTCGGTGGAAAAATGAGTAAAAATCGAACATAGTCCATGTTGGAGCAAGTCCTCCTGCTTAACTCTTGGGCTTTATGGCTGAAAGCATCCCAGTGCTGTCAGATTCCACGTGCCTCGGAGGCAGGCACTGAGCAAATAAAAATACATCTGCTCCCCGAGAAAGGTTTTATTTATTAATATAGAAAGCACAGTTTTGCTTTATTGTTACT
This sequence comes from Charadrius vociferus, assembly GCF_000708025.1. Classification (NCBI taxonomy): domain Eukaryota; kingdom Metazoa; phylum Chordata; class Aves; order Charadriiformes; family Charadriidae; genus Charadrius; species Charadrius vociferus. Next base: position 773,077 of record NW_009648960.1, read on the forward strand.
TAAACACAGATTTCCTTTTATGAGCCATAAACGACATTCAGGTGTAGCACAGTGACTTTAAATCAGCTCCTCTGGCAACCATCTAGATAATGTATTGTAAGAAATGCCTAACTGGCCTGTTTCTCCTTTGGCTAATTCATCGTTTCAATGCTGCTGACTTTAGATACTAGCCTTTCATGAGTTCACTGAGCATAAAAGCCATTTAAAGTTCCTAAGAAGCAAGAAATAACTCATCTGTGAGCAATATTTAGGCACGTGGCAGCAGCAGCGCTGCCAAAGCCAGCTCTTAATCTGTTTCAGAGAGTTTCTCGATGAGAAGAGTGGGCCTGGTACTTTGAGAAGTGGGGCTCAGCACCTCTGATGGGTTGTGGGGCGGAGCAGGGCATGATGCAACGGGGATGGGTTTTGGGGGGAATGGATGTATAACAGAGCCCAGGGTTTGCTTTTAGCCTCCCTGCTCCAATACGGTATGTGGCTGAAGAGCATCTGAGCCAGAGTCTGCTCTGATTTGCACCCCAGATTTACAGTAGGATAATGCTGCTGATTTAAAGAGAGCTATCCAGGATTTAAAGGGCTTTTTATAAGTAGGATGAGGAATTTTAGCTATAATCCTGTGCAAATGTATGGGTGTGAGTGCAGATGTGCGTATCTGCATTACTAATGCAATGTAATACCCATGTACAGCCATAACGCAAAAACGTAATAATAGCAACACAACAGATAATAATGATGTGAGTTTGCTTTTGCAAAAGTACTTGCATTACAGGGTTATAATATGATTCAAACCAGGCTTGCAAAGATCCTGTGATGGATAATCCAGCTGTAACCCTAAAGCATGTGGCTGACTCTTCTAACACCCACTGTCACGAGAAAAATCAGTCTCCTTCCATTTTGGTAGTTGCTGTTGGAAAACAGTTCACTTTTTTCTTGTAGGTTTTGATCTACTGGTTTTCTGGGATTATATGGAATAAGTGCAAGGCCTCAGCTAAAGGTCTTGATCCTGGAAATTTTATAACTTCACAGTACCAAAGAGATACCAGTATCCCAGTGATGCAATAAATCCAGGGAGACCACTCAGTCCTACAGCTAAAATATTTCAGGTTCAATTCCCACCTCAAAGCCTGGGTTCTAAGTCTTGAGATTGCCTCCCAGGGCCTTTTAGTATCTTTTAACAAGATGCAAAGCTGGTGCTGGAATAGAAAATAAGATTACATGCAGTTGCTACCCATGGCCAGGAAAAAAATGAAAGAATTGGATAAGTCAGGGATAAACTAGGGATGAACTATTCTTCTCTGGAGGGATCCCACAGTGAGCTCTTTCCACCCAAGAGCAGGAGCCCGGCAGAAGTTGGTCTGCTGTGGGGTTTACCCCACAAGTACTTCTGTTCTCACAACATCATGATAGAGGAACAGCTCACTGGAGGCAGGTTTTAATGCTCTCCCTCTTATACCTTGCTCAAAAAGCAACCATACCATGGCACTGGAGTAGGATGCTCTTCAGCACTGGAGTAAGAGCATCAGAATAAGGCCTTTCTGGTTATTACCTTACCAAGAAGGTATATATCTTTACAAGAAAAGTGCTGGAAAGCCAACCAGACTCTCTGCAGATGCCAGTGGGCTTAGTGCTGATGTGAAGTATGAAATCAGTGCAACTCAATAGGTCCATTTCAGCAGAGGGTCTGGGCCGCTGTATGTCGTACACTTCTTGACATCATCTGTTTTTAAGCCAACTCTGATGATGGATGTTTTTACCTCTCGCCTCTAGGTTAGGAGGGGGGTTAGAAATCAAACCCCCTGTCATGTTTGCTGTGTGTACAGTGCTATTTCCAGACTAAAGAAAAAAGATTTAAATTACATTTTAACAGAACAATACCGACAACAGCAAAGGTCAGGAAACTTTCAAGTAAGGTCACCCCATCGATTGCAACAGTGAAAGGATAGACATCAAATACTTCGCCATGAAAGGCTGAAAAGAAGTAAATTCAGCATGATATATTGAAACTCAAGTCTCTTTCATATGTTGCAGAGCCTCTGACATAGCAGGTTTACTGTTCAAGCTGAGATATGTTGCCTTGCCAACATATATTCTGAGTTACCCAAGCAGATTTAATGTTTTTGCAGTAGTGACTTTTCCCTTTTTTGGGGGGCACTTTTCTTTTTCTTTTCAAAAAATTGTTGCAGAAGATTTCAAACCTACCTAGGAAATGACCTTAATCAATTTAGTTCCACCAACGAGTATGAAAACTCAGATCTTTCTTTTTGCTTTCTCTAAACATTGTCTTGCTTGCATTGAGTAGGGTGACCAAGTCACAGCTTGATAGAAAAGTGTGTTTTGTTTGTTGTTTTGGTTTTTGGGTTTTTTTTTACTCATCCAAGTGGCAGCTCTGTTTTGTCCAGAAGGATTGACGTGACTGACAAGTGTTTTGAATTTCTAAGCTCCAAGGTCTCAAAATGCATGAAAAGCGAATGACACACACACAAAAATGTAAATCTTTGGAAAACAAGCACTGACTACACACAAAAAAATAACAATTCTGCAAAAGGGTGACAGACGCTGCATTCATTCTTCCCTCTTTCTCCATTCTCCCCCCCTTCTTTTTTCCTTTTCAATAAGTCAGCGTTTCTCGGCCACCTACAGGCACATTTATGTCTTCTGCAGCAGGGAATCGCGATGCACAATAAGACAAAGTCATGGTCATTGTGCCTCAGGGTGGGTCTATCTGCATCTCAGGGTTGTGGCTCCCACCACCACCAGCTTGCCAGGATCTGCTCCCATCGGCTCCATATCAATCCAGGCAACACCATGGGTGTTAGTCGAATGAGCACACAACACTTGAATATCTTCATTATTTAGGACTTGGGTTGCAGGAGTCCCAAGAAAGTGTGAACTCATCAAGCTGGGCTGTGCAATCACAGCCAGAGGCAATGTCTGACCCACAGAGGTCGCATCCCAACCCCGTTGAAGGTGGGTAAGTTGGGCTTTGAGATGGGGGAGTCCTACTGGTCCAATCAACTGCCAGCATGCAGTTTGGCAGAGAGTCCCAAACTGGGACTAAGGCATCTCCTGGATAGTCCCCAAACAGGCTCTGCTGCAGGCTGCTGCATTTTAGGTCTGTGGGATGCTGTTTCCAGAGAGCAGAAGGTGTGAGAGGGAAGGAAAACCAGATTTCTGGTCTCCCAACCAGTGAGCTGGCATCTTCCTTCCTTCAGGGACCCCATCACATCCTCACTACCTCTTGCTGTCCTGGGTAATGTCTGGGGCAAAGTGGATTTGCTCAGCTTGGGATTATCCATGGCAGGCATTTTAATGATTTTTGCCTCTTTTCATCAAGGACTACACCACCTGAATGCAGGACATGACTTCATGAAGCAGCCCGTGAGCCCTCTGCGGCCTGGTCATGCTCCCTCCAGGATCTCTTTTTCTACACGGCCTCACTCTAAAATCAATGCAGGATGAAAGGTACGGGAATCCTGTGGTGTGCAGAGGATGCTGAGCCCTTGAAGACGTGGTCTGGAGCTCTTGTTTCTAACCCAGACAACTTGTTCCAATGGTTGGCTTGAATTTCAAGGTTGCCCTGTTGCTTTGGTGGGAGGCGGGGGTGGCAGTTTTATAAAGAAGTGTGGTGATGAAGGGAAAGTTTTTCTTTTCATTTCCCATCCCATCTGGCCCGGTGAATGCGGTGTTTTTGGTTGAGGGGTTCGAAGGAGTGAGGGAGGCAGTCAGTTGGAAACACTGATTCTGCAAGCTCCCAAGAGCCACCGGCCGCTACTTCCTCTTGGTTCAGCTCGACCGGTTCATCATGGGCCCGAGGTGACTGCTTTAATGGGAAGTTGGCCAGCGGAGGAGAATCTATACCTTTGCTTTGCAGTGAATCAATAAAAAGCTGGAGTGTTTTGGATTCCTCCTTTCAGGAGAGAATAGCCCTCATTGTAAGTCAGGAGAATAAAATAGCAAAGAGAGAAAGAGGGAGGCTCTTCCCTGTGCACGCTCCAACTCTCTTGGCTGAGAGGCAGCTTTGCTCTGAACGTCCCGGCCACGTTTCATTTTGGCATTACTTAAGACTTTCTAAACCTCGCCTGAGAGTTGTGTGGAGGCGAATGCCAAACATTGTTTGTTCAGTCTAATTATGGATGAGGGTGATGGAGCCTAGGAGATCCCTGGGAAAGGATGAAAAGTGGGTGTTTAGCGAGAAAAGCATCAGCAGACCCGATAACTCGCTATCATGAGCTGTTCTCTGGGCACCATCTCAGCTCTGCCTGTCAGCCCCATCAGTCCTTTGCACCTGGTGATCTCTTGATCATACTTCTGCAAAAGATGCTTGAGGATGAAAGCCTGTATTTCAGGTTGGAAACTCTCTCATAGGTAAACATCCTGAGCATCTGAGAGGGGTGACTGCTTGGCTCAGCCCCTGAAAGTCTGGATGCAAACCTGAAGTGCATTAAAACCCCTCCAAGGAGGGGGGTTTCACACTTGGAAAGCTTTGCGAGGTTTCCAGCATTTGCTGCTTCCAGTCAGGCTGGAATCCAAAAGTGCAAAGGCCCGTGAAAATGATTAATAAAGAACAAAAACCAGACCCTGAGACAGTTCAGCTCCACAACTCCTCTGAAATTGTAGGCTTGCAGAAGTCGCATGCTTTATTTGAGTAGATTTGCTCTTATAAAGCTGAAACCCCATTCTTCAAATTGGATGCAACCCTAGGTGCTCTTTGTGTAAGTGTTAAGAGCATCCCCAGGTATAAATTGCTAGCGTCTGTCAGCATCAGTGGCTGGAAAGTCTGGTCCAGGTAGTTCGGTGGAAGTAAATGGGATTTACTTGCATGGGTGGGTTAAGTGCTTCTGTACATGTGGCCTTCTCCCCGTAATTTGCCATTGTTCTTGATGGCAACCTCTTTTTTCTTATGACAGTGAGAAAGTCCCAAACACTTCTTGGCCTAGATTTCTTCTACGAGGCTTTTTGATTCCCTTCTACTCTACGAGACCAGCAGCTTGTTGCCTGCAGTGTGTGTTGGACTGGGAGGTGTTTGTGGGAAAGAGAGGCTGTTTCCCATTTGAGCCATCTGTGTTGCATGTAAGGAAAGTCTACACAAGGCAAAGATGCCTTTGGAGATGGTAAAGCCCCAAAGATGAATTGTTGTTATGCAGAATATAAAAGGAAGCAAATGCTTGGGATTATGAGTCAAGTTTTGGTGATGATTTAGCATTGGCTAGAAAGCAGCTGTGGCTTGAAGAGGCCCTTCTCTTTGGCTATTCATCTTCTGATCCACTTCCATGTGTTGAGTGTTATTCCAATGCAGAGATGGCTCCTGTGAATAATGGGACACCCTGTACATCAGTGGCTCATTGCTTCTGTCAAGGGATGCCCACTTGTGAGTTACAGGTGGGGCTCCTGTGCTCATGGTGGATATCCAGGGCAAGAAATCTTGGCCTGGCTGAAGCCAATGGGATGTCATTGACAATTGTAAGCTGATCTCTGCTCAGCTAATCCTGACTTGTAAGATCAGACTGTGGGGCCTTCAAGGGGTTCCCTGTGACCTCTTGTAATCTTTAGCTGCTCAGAAAGTCGGGGTATGTGGCAAAGGTACAGTGAGCTCTCTTGAGGCTTGTTGTGTGGTTGGCGTAATGAAGTCTCAGTCTGATGTACTATGGCAGCAGAAATTGTTCATAAGAAGAATTGCGTGGTCATCAATAAAACAGACTGATAGCACTTAATGAAATTGGCTTCTATATATTATTTGTTCTATGTATAGATACACTATGCTATGTATTTATACTAAATTTAAGCTAGTTCTGGGGGTGGAGAACATGGCGACATATGGCACCAGCAATCCTACCTGGGCTCTCACAAATCCCTCCTCCTTTCCTCGAGTAAGTGACCAACCACTTTCAGTTTACAAGGCATTGGATTACGTCTGTGTTACTTAGGACCTAAAACTGTTTCAACTTGCACTGTGGTGGAAACAGGAACTTTCAATGAACTGCAGGTCATCAGATTTGCGTTACGCAAATAGTACCTTCTGCAGGGAGTCATCAGACAATTACAGCACCTTTCCCCTTCCATTGACAGCTGAAGTTTATGGAAGTTAAGACAGCAAGGCAGGCAGGTTCAAAACAAGGCGCTTTGAGGTTTCCAATCATCCCTTGCCTTGTAGAAGAGGGCTGGAGACAACTGATGGGGGAACAGCAAAGCTGCTGACTGTTTCCAGGACCTGTGGTTCACAGGTGAGAAATATTTTTTGCCCTTTGCTGCTGTATGATGCAAGTTAAGCTGCCATCTTAACTTAACCAGAAACACATTCAGTACTGGTTTTGAGTCAGATGAGGTGTTATTCAAACTTTTTTGTCTCTCTGTTTCATTGCTCGTGTTCATTTGCAGGGTGTGAAGATGAGAGCATGGGTTTGGGAGAGCCAGGGAGCCCATGTTGAAGTGGTAGGATTTTGCACCGTTTTCTAGTAGCAGCATCTGCTTGATAACCAGCACTGCCTTCATCAGGATAGATAAAACTCGTCCAAGGTGTTCTGCTGGATTGGCTTGGCTGCGCTCTGCCTGGTGTGGTCTTCTTCACCTCCTTCTGAAAACTTGGGGCTGATTTGTGCCCAGCTTTTCCATCGGTCCCAGGGACCTTATCTCTGCTTTGCACCCAGGCATCTGGGAGCAGAATCGTGTCCTATCTCTGGTGCTGCAGGCACAGCTCTGCATGAGCTGTCACCTGAAATCCTAACAGCAGGGCTGGTAGAGACCACCGAGTTCTCTGCTCATTTTTTTCCCTTACCCTTGCAGGTCCCTTCCTGTTGAGGGTCATTTCTCTGGGCCCCTTCACAAATATGCACAAGTTATAATGCTTTGTAAAAGCTGTTTTGCAGCCATACTGCCGCGGGAACAAGGGTGACTTGTGTTTCAAGCCAGCTCCCTCCCTGAGGCACTGATGGTCTTGCTGCCTGCAGAGCTCCCACAACCAAGGCGAGGTTTGAAAGAAATAATATCTCATGTTAGATTAGTCGACAGATTTGGGAAAAAACAGACAAGCCATTCTTTGGGCTAAAAGCATATCTGTTTTTCCCCAGTTGTACCAGCGCTGGTTTTTCCAATGTTATCTGTGCATCAAGTGTGGCCAGCTGATATAAGACATGCACCGTGGTCCCCGTGCTATCAAACACTGTGAGAGGTTGCAGGAGTTATGTGCCTGTTATTGGAGGCAACCTGTGATCTGGTAGAGTCCAATTCTTACGCCCCTCTGTCTGAAAGCCCCTTGGTGGCTGATCCCTGCTTGGGCAGGGGCTTTCCCTCCATACTCCATTATTCAGTTGCTTACAAAGACGTGAAGGTCTCGTCTCTTTTGGTAGAAAGCATCCCTGGAAGTACGTTCCCCAGGCAGCTCATGACAGCCAGGGTTGCACGCATCCTCCTTCCAATCCACATTTGACAGAGTGAACTGTCTTTTTATAAAACTCCTCTGAGATAATACCATATCTATTTGAAGTCTCTTTTGTTTTATAGTGTAATCCACTTATCTTTCCCCCCTATTCCCCAGCTGCAACAGCAGCCAGTTGTTTCTGTGCAAGTCTAATATGGGTTATTAATATTATCATGGAGTAAAATTATAGTTTTTTTCTCTGGTGCCAGATATTTGAAAGCATCTGGTTAGATAGAGAAGTACCCAGCATAGATAAATCGCGTTTAAAAAGCTCGTCATGTTTTTAAACTGCTTTTATTTTTATTTTTTTGCATGCTTCCACCTCCTGGGGCATCTCCACAGCTGGCTGTGGAGGAATGATTGTCAGTGAAAGCCCAGTCCAGCGGATGGTCTTTTGGAAAGACAAGAAAGTAGTGGAGATGCTCTGAATTCAGTTTTATACCTAATTTACTAGGGATTGCCTTTAAAAGCTGATTCTTCAGCTAAAGTGGGTTTCCTTTTACTCTTTTGGCAAAGGAAACATTTTGCACAGGGCTTTTCTCAGAGCATCTGTTCCCTTCGTGTAAAAGCTGGCTTCTTAAGCTATGCTTTGTAAGTATGTAGTAATTCCTTGCTCTTTTTTG
>NW_009648960.1:781148-785237 GCF_000708025.1 Charadrius vociferus
TGGGACTGGAGTTTTCCACCTGAGGTATCTGCCTTGGACAAAGCTCTTCTGGAGAAATACCAGCTCAGAGTGAAACAGTCCCTATTGAGAAAAAGACTGTGGAAAACCAAATAATTTGGTTCACATTAAGGCAAGCCTGGCTCTCTCTTGTGGAAAAGGCAAGGGGGAAAGGAGAGAAGACGTATTAGAGCTTTTCAGTTAATTCCTTGAATATGCCTCTACACGATCCATTTTTTTATCTTACCAATATCTTCCTCTGCGCCCTGGAATACAGGGCAGAACTGTCCTTACGTTTGTGGTTGTGCAAGCCCGAGGGCTTTGGCCTGAAAGAGATGGATGGTCTGTGGTTGAGGGGAACTTGATCTCCATTTGGTGGTTTCCCGTAGGATGAAAAGAACCAGTGAACTGTCTGGAAACATGATCAGTTTGCAGTTCATGTTTAAGATCTTTTTTTTTTTTCCTTTTTTTTTTTTTTCTAAGACAAACCATATCACAAAATGGAAGAAGTTATATGTTTTCCAGAACACATGAAAATCTGGTTGCGCTAATCACACTGGGGTGTGCCTGGGGCAGTCCATCATCCTAAAGACACCGGGGATGCAAGGTTGCCCACTAGAAGGACGGAGTTGGCTTTGTTCAGGCAGCAGGACCTGCAGCAGTCCGGGAGGCAGCCTGCATGGCGAGGAGCAGCACCAGTGAAGAACTGGTGTGGCTGTCAGGGAAGGAGCATCCAAGTGTAGTAGGTGATGGGCAGCTTGGACTGCTGGGCCACCTCCAGCCTGGGACTTACACTCTGGGAAGGAGAGGGTGTCCCCTCTGTCTGTGCCTCCTTTGCTAATGGCTGCTGAGCCATGCCATCCAGTGTTTGCAGGTGGGAGGATCTGCTCTGTCAGCATCTGCCTTTTGGGTTCATTTTCCTTGGTATTGTAGAGGGGGGACTCAAACTGTTGTTTATTAGGTACTCCACCCGGATTCCACCCCAAACCACAGTGATCCTGCAGGACATGTGTGTCTTTGCAGGCAAAATGACCATGAATCAGTCAAAGCAAGGTCAGAGATGACCGAGATGTGAATCAGACTATATTTCCAGGCCAGTATTTGGCCAGAGCTGAGTCCAGATGCAAACCCAGCAGTAAACTTGCCTCTGGATTGCAGGTGAGTAGCCAGGCAAAACCCAGCTGTACATCTCTCCTTTTGTATTCAGAGAAGATGCCAAAGGGGCAGTGGCCGTGGGATGCATCCCTTGAGGACCCGTGTCACTCTGCGAATGGGTGCGAGCTGGGATCATGCACCGTGTTTCCCAGCCTCCAGTAGCAGTGATGGGGAAGCAAACAGCCTGCAGAGCAGTGAGCTGGCTGGCTGCTGTCACAATAGAAGACCATGGTATTTTTCTCTCCAGGGTAGCCCTGAAGGTGAAGCTATTCAAAGCTAAACAAAAAAAAAAAAAAATAATCATGTTTACATGAGTTAGAGCCCTGGTCCATTGTCTGTCAGCTGATGGTGATTAAACTCTCCCAGCAGATTGTCTGCCTGTACGTGATAAGATAGGAAGGTGTGAGTGGGGTATTATTGATAGTTTCTGGAGGCACAGTGTCCTGGGGATTTACGCTGGGGAATGATGCAAAGGGACGTCTCCCCTGGAACACCCTTGATGTTCAATTCACAACCGATTTGCTTCGACAAACGAAGACATGTGTAATCTGCATGAGAATAGCTTGCAGAGGGACAGAGGCTCATCCGGCTTCAGCTGTGAGATCCGATCTGATAATGTATTAACATACGTGTGTATAGGGTAACTGGGTGGGCTTGGAAAGGCCTTTTTGGCGGCAGCCCAGCTTCCAAGGGTGAGCGTGCGAGGCAGCCGACTCACAGAGCAGGTTTGGTAGCCGAGGGCTGAAAACTTGCTGGATTAGCACGTTCTGCAAGGCTGACTTGCTAGGCAAAATTTCTCTGAGATGATTTTTGCAGGGCTTGATCTCTGTATTTATATATCTTGATGCAAAGAGTGGCTGATGCCTGCAAAAGACATAGTTATCACTAACCATACAAAGCAAAAATGAGCTTCTGCAATGCTGCCCTTCCTGAGACAATGGCAGGAGTGGTGTTTTGGTGATGCAGAGGGTGCTGGGGCAAGGAGGAAATTCCTGAAGTTTGTAGGTATATGTGTAGAAAGGCAAAGAAAATGCCTTAGCTTGTAGAGACACTGTAGTGACAGACATTTTTGGAGCAGTCATGTGATGCTGTGTATGCAGCGCCTGAGCCATGTGCTTGAATTGACATGTGTGCACACCCTGGCCAGCTGGGAGGATGCTGCCACCTCTCTGTCATGTGCTTCGCTTTGGTGGGACGAGTTTGTGTGCTGAGCAGCCTGCGGTGCCTCAGACGATGGGTGGATTGAATTAGTCTGAGGGAGAAAGGTTTTGCCGTTCCTGCCGTAGGGATGGTGATGGAGGGGACCGAGCCAGGGAGGAGGATGAGGGGATGTTAGAGGGTGTTGCTACCTTTGAGAGGAGAAGTGGAAAGGATAGGGGCTCTGGCCACTCTCCCCATCTTTTGCTATTCTATCCCTTTCCACCACAGCACCAACTGGGTACTGATGCTGGCAGGAGAGGTTGGTACACCAGCTGTGGTTGCCTCTGGCAACATCCTCTTCTGCCCCTACGCTTGTGCCCTTCAAACCTGAGTTTGGTGTTGTAGCAGAGTAAAAGGAAGGTGTTCTGCTGGGGTTACTTTACTTTTGTTTGAACTTTCCCAGTTCTCTCATCTCTTAATTAATCCATCCTCTGGAAATCTTTATGTGCAAGGGTACTCAGCAGAGTATTTAGCTCAGATAGATTAGGGAAAGGCAGGAAGAGCTTCTGATTGTGCTGTATCTGTAGCATAGGTGTTAAAGATGTATTTGTGAGCCAGTCAGAGAAGAATGCTGAGGAAATCCTGTTCGGGTTAATCTTGTTTAATTTTATAATAAAAAACAGATGGCTGGCCATCTGGTGCTTCTTGCAATCAAATATCTCACAATTAACAGTAATTTACTTGCCCTGAGACTTCCATGATCTTCGTGTGCGTTTTTTTTTCCCTTCAACCTGAGTATGTGTGGTCCCTTCCTAGAGCAGTGCTGAGCATTAGTCTTAGCCCTGGAGCTGCCTGTAGAAACTCATGGTGGAGAGCAGTGCGGGGCTCCCAGGAGGCATCTGCTTTCCTGCTGGACCTTCCACTTAACACCCCCAAAATAAGAGGCAGGCAGCATATCTCTTCTGCTTTTCAGACCCTGGAGGAACCATGTTCAGGATAAGCTAAGCCAATGACTGTACATACCTACGTATGTATCATTGCAAGACATACAAAACGGTACTTAAGGGGAATATACAAATTAGATCTACATTTTCCACCAGGCTATGGGATTTCTTCAGTGCTCAAAATGATTATAGCTAAAGCAGGTTTTCTCTTGCAGTTTAAGTAACTGAATATAATTAAACAAGATGCAGGCAATCCTCTGCACTAGGAAAGCTTTCTGAGGGAATTAGCAGCAAAATGGGATGCAGAATAAAACCCACTGGGCAAATATGCCATTCTTCTGTGCAGTCTTTCTTCCAGGAGGTTTAAAGACCCTCAGGATTCATCCCACTTAAGAAGTTCAGTGGTAATGCCAGGTGTGATGGGTCATTACCAGCTGCAGAACCAGACACGGTGTTGCTAGCTCATCTTTGTTGATCCCATGGATAAATTTGGACCTTGTGACTTGAGGCATAATAGACGTACCTTCTATTTCTGATAACACTAATGAATTTGCAGCAGGAGGAAGAAGTATGCTGCCTTTCAGGGTGAGGGGAGCCATATCTGTTTGATAACGCTGGGTTTTTAGGTGGTGCTTGTGCTGCTGAAAATGGCATTTCTTCTTCTGAAACACTGGTCTGCTGGTTTGGTTGCATTATTTCCCGAGGTGACATTGACAGTGGGGACTGGCCTCTTCAATAATTCTGGGTCTCTTTTTAGTATGTCCTTCCCCAACCGCCTCTGAAGTTTAATAGCATCAATAGGGAACATGAATAAATGAATTCCAGATGAGAGATCTGCATGCCAGTAGGTAAG
>NW_009648960.1:785249-787028 GCF_000708025.1 Charadrius vociferus
GCGCTCCCAGCCATTCCTGTATGATTGCTAGCTGTTTACTATCCTAATATTTTTTTGCTAGCAGATGAAGAAAAATAATTGAGGTCTTCCCCTCCTCCTCCACAAAATCATTGACTTTGTATGCACTCAGTGTACTGGTGCTAGCTTCATCAGGGAATCTGGTCATGGAACTAAAGGATATATTCAGATACCAGGGTACGTTAGACTGCTGCTACGCTCCATCCTCCAAATTGTTTATTTAAATAGAGAGGAGCCTTCTGAAGGGCAAGAGCTCATTTTAATAGGGCTTCCAAAGGGGGCTTCAGGCCATCGGTAGGATCTGCAGAGCTAGTGGGTATAGAGTTTCACGCTGCCCCAGCCGCCAAATGATCAGATCTCAGAGGTGCAGCTTGGGAGTGGATCTGACATCCATCCAGAGCAGCTCCCCATCCAGTCTAGATAACAGCAGTTAGAAAAACAAAGTGATTAGTAGAATGGCATGAACAGACAGGTCAATAAAATGGTTGTTATTATTAAAGCAGTGGAAAAATGCTGTGTGTGACAATCTGGGATCTGCGTAAATGAACATTTCCAGGCTAGTGCTGCTCAGCTTAGCTCAGCACAGAATGCATTCTGTAACCTCTCCACCCTGTTTCCCCCTTTTCTTTTTCCCTTCTTTCCTGGTTGGAACCAGGGCAGACTCTTTTGTCCTTCGGTGCTTATTTATTGCTGCTTAGTGCAGCCTGTGTCTATGGTATCTTTTTCAGAAGAAGGTTAAGAATGGATGATCCAATGACTAGACCTGTATCTGGCAGGTAGCCCTACAGAGGGTACTCTCTTTTTTTTCTGGGGTACGTGCCACTTTGGGATGTCACTAAGGATGAGATTATAAACTTCGGTCCAAACTCTGCCCCAGTTCAGGTTTTCTCACCCTCCCGGTTATTTATATGGAGTGGACAGAGCCCCTGGGGCTCTCTGGGTGAGATTGCTCCCACCTGAATGTCCCCCATCCTTGTTCCTGCCACTGGCAGGGCACAAGCCCACACTGCTGGTGGAGCTTGGTTCCACCTGCTTGGTATGCATGTTGCCCAAGGGGTGTGCAGACCACGAGACTTGCTCAAGTCTGCTCTTTGCCCTGCCCCTTAAACACTTGGAGTTAAACACTTGGACCCCATTCCTGTCACTCACCAGGCTGGGAGAAAGCCTGAATGCCCAGCAGAACTCTGATGCTGCTTTGGAGGGTCTGTGCTATCCCTGCTAGGCAGAGGAAAGTGAAGAGGCACTGGGGACAAATAAAGGATGATGAATCAGCCGTGCCAGGAAGCGAACCTTGTTCTTTAGGAGAGCTGGATCTTGCCAGCACAATAGCTAGATTACAAAGCCATTTCCTGCAATTACCTTCTCTGTCAAATCTCTGTGTCGTCTGGCACTAGGAAAGCTTGGATCGAAATTCATTGTGAACTGGGGCGACGACACCAGAGATTTCTAAATTAATATCCTGCCAAGAGGAATTGAGCTTGGTTTTTCCAATCATGTCAGTTCTGATTCCTTTGCTTGTCAGAGAAAACTTTGGCTTGCCATCTGGTTTCAAGGGCACAGGTTAGGGAAATTGTAGATTGCTCAGCCCAGCAAGTTGAGCTTGCTACACAGCAGCTGCAGGGAGCTTTGTGGAAAAAAAAAAAAAAAAAAGAGGTGCTTGGTAGGCCCTTCTTGGGACCTGGCAAAGAGCAAAGGGGGAGACCAGAGGCACAGGGTGATGGTGAGAAGGAAAGAGAGGGCATGGTCTCCTCCTTGAAACAG